>NC_056735.1:595074698-595229698 GCF_019279795.1 Protopterus annectens | reverse complement strand
TTGGCTATGGGAATGTTATCACAGCTGTTCCATATGCAATAAGCTGGTAGGGGACTGCAATTCATACACAGGCCATCAGCTGATCATGAGCATCACTAGCAAAACACAAGCCGCTGCCTAAGCAAAGCAGGTGTACTTTTCCACATCCACCAGAGAGGCAGTGAGAGAGACAGAGACAAAGTAAGAAACGAAGGGGGTTGGAGAGTAAGAGCTAAGCATGTTTGTATCACACACTTACCAGTATGGGGTTTCAAACCCCTGCCTGACTATGTATTGCTATTACATTTTTATGCAGTTATTGTATGCACCACAGAGCTTACATGTTGGAGAACAGTCCAAAGGTATATTTGAAGGCGAGTGACATCAGCAACAGTGATAAAGGAGGGATAAGGTAGGTGTAGTATATGTGCCTGTACACAAAAGCAGGTGTCAAGGAAGACACAACCACACTCTCTCAGGGACTCACAAACATTATCATGGTTGGCAGGGTCAGGATTAGAATTCCTAACTAGTTTGCTACACTATAGTATTATGCAGGTATCACTTGCACCACAGAGGTTATCAGACTGATATATGGTCAAAGGGTATGTCAAGGTGACTGACATCAGAAGGCATGCTTCAGTAGGGCAATGGGAGGTGTATTGAGTGTAAATGGCTTCCAATTCATTAATCTCCACACACACACACACACATGCACACACACACACACACACACACACACACACACACACACACACACACACACACACACACGCGCACACACGCACACATGCACAAACACACACACACACACACACACACACACACACACACACACACACACACACACACACACACACACACACACACACACACACACACACACACACACACACAGATTTGCTAGTATTGGCATGCATGGGTTCATTGTTTCACAGGTGTGTAGTGGTTGACTGTGCCAGAAGGCTGTATAAGGCTAGGCAAGGGGTATACCGTGGCATCAGGCCTCATGACCATGGTCTGCAGTGTGGCTCAGTGGGTTAGTCCCTGGATTGACCAACACAGGTGGGTATTGTATTCTCCATTATCTCATCTGGGTTACTATTGTGGGTGGCCAGTACTGTGCAATGCTTGCCATGTATGTGTTCTATATTTCATAATATGGATGGCATCTGGGATGTGCACATGTCCTACATGCATGTTCTGTGACATGTGTAAGTGTACCTGGTGTGTCTGGGGCATGTTGTGTGGACAGATTGTTATCATCTGATGTGGCATTCCTGACCTCATGTGGTGAGAACTGGCTATGGAACTGAGGTTGATGCTGCACCTACATTGACAGCATGATACAGGTATTCACTGGTGTTAGTGGCATCTGTCCATACAGGGGATGTTTATAAGGCATGGTATTTCCTTTGTGGGTTACATTTGCTGACTCTACAGTTGTTGCAAGCATCCAGTGGGGAACATAGCAAAGGACCACTGTAAGCAATTATTTCTCTATTGTAGGGATAGAACAGGGTGCCATGTCCTCTGTAGTCCAATGCAATCACACTGTGGTTACTATATGTGGACAATATGCAGGGAACTACCAACATAGTGGTTGTTGCCTAGCCAAGTGTGCTTGTGTATAAGACATGGGTGGAGAGTATTCTCTGGGTAATGTAAGGGCTGCCTATATTGTTCCTCAGTCCATAATGTCACATGTATCAGTATGGATTGTCTACACCAGCCTCTCTGCTGTTTGACATCTGTTGTCCTTGTAAGGTGGACATTGTGACATATAATAGGTCCTTAATATAAGAAATTTTCAAAAGTTGCCCCACGATGAGTCCTGTTATTACACAGTCACAGCTATCTCCACACAGGATACGGAAGACAAATGCACACAAAGACACTTGACAGTGCTGAGATTCAAACTTCTACCCAGTTATGTATTGCTACTACAGTGTACTGCATTTGTTCCATGCACCACCGAGCTTATAAGTGCAGTCTTTCCCCAAAGGTGTATTTCAAGGTGAATGACATCATCAGGCTTGCCAAAGTAGGGCAATGGAAAGTGTATTGACTGTGAATGACCTCAAAATCAATGATCCCATGTCTGGGAGTAGAACTTCTACCTAACTAGTACATTACACTACAGGATTGTGCAGTTATAGCATGCACCATGGTATTTATAGAACTATGCTTTCCCCAAAGGTGTATTTCAAGGTGAATGACATCAGCAGGCTTGCCAAAGTAAGGCAATAGAAAGTGTATTGACTGTGAATGGTCTCAAAAGCATTGATCCTTAAACAAACAAACACACAGCTTCACAGTTGCCATGTGTGGGATTAGAACTCTTACCTAAATAGTACAGCACGCTACAGCATTATACAGTTATAGCATGGACCACAGAGCTTATAGGGCAAAGACTTCCCCAAAGGTGTATTTCAAGGTGAATGACATCATTAGGCTTGCCAAAGTAAGGCAATGGGGAGTGCAGTGTGTGTGAATGGACCATAAACAATTCATCTGGAAGCACACACACAACACTCAGTCACACACAGGTTTACATTTAACAGGAACATGCATACAACTGCTAGATGAATAATGACTTGTACAGTCATTTTACACAGTTAGCACAAGCACCACAGACACTATAGTGCTGAGGGATACCAGAAGAAAATGTCTACAGTGATTGACATTTGCACATCGTGTGGTATTGGCCAATTGGATGTGTGCTGGATGGGACAGGCCTCATGATGGGAAGCTCTTTGTCACTATCTGTCACTCTCTTCCACACATCTATGTATGTGTAAGTTTGGCCGATTATAGTGTGTTATCCTTGGATATATATGTGTATTCCTATCCAATGTGTGTGCAAAGCATGACTGGTGTGCAATGTGGAGTGTGTACACAAACATCTGTGACTGACAGACATGTATAGTGCATTGTTGTTGCCAGACATTGGGTTTCATTTCTGTAAGTGTGGGAGCATGCCCAGTATGACCTTTGGGTATTTTGCTGTCAGTCATTGGCTTCATTTCACATGTGTGAGCATGCCCAATATGACCTTCTGTATTGAATGTGTGAATCCATTCCAAGTAGTTTGTACTTTAGTGCAGACTTTTGTGTTCTACACCTACAGCTAGCAACTGTATGATGTCTGTAGATCGGTTGACAATATGGGGTCACAATGGGCAAAGGATAGTGGGATACTGTAACTAATTGTGTCTGTGCTGCTTCTGCAACATGGTTTCTTGGTGTTAGCACAGATATTCAGACATATATACTGTTTTACACTGTGATGTTTTATGTCATCAACTACTGACAGGTTTACATACTTGCTTGCAGTAATTTCCTGGGAAACACAAGATGAATGAAGCGGTGTCCAGTAGTGTGTGGTCTGCAGCCTACATATTCATGCACAATCATGCCATTATGGAGGGGGAGCTGCAGACACTTGCTGATGGGTCTGTGTAAATGGTTCAGCACCTTCGTACTGTGGTGGCTGAGGATCCCATGCTTGTACATCCATTGATGTGACAGTATGGCTGTGTCCTGCTTTGGCCATACCTCACAGCTGAACAGATTCACACAGGTTACCCAGAGGCAGGGCTCATATTTCTGGTCATTACCCCTTCACATTGCGGTTTATGAGCAGGTTTGTAGCCACCCATTCCTGTGTTTGCAGGCAGGGATAGTATGTGCACATATCTGAGTTTTAGACTTCACACACTCCATGACATCCATGCCTCTACCACCCTGTTACTCTATCCTCTTCCGAAAGTGCCCTTGTAAACATTATGCAAACATTATCTGATAAGTATCCCTATAGTTATCAATTCATCCCAGCAGTATTTATGGGTTGGTTCACAGTTCATGCAGTAGGACATGGTGGACATGCAACTGGGATTTTTCAACATGGTTTTTCATTTGTGTTCTGTTGTTTGTGTTATGTTGTTATTTGGGAGTCAATGTGATAACATACATTGGCAGTACAGGCCTTTGACAGAGGACTGTAGAACATAGTGATGCAGGCGATCTGTAGCAGGCCGGTGCATTGTGTCACTCTTACAGTCCCAGGTTGCAAGCCACTATATTCCCTGGAGTGACAAGGTAGATGTGCAAGGTATTAATGTCAATAGTTTCTGTCCTTATTGATCCATTGGTGTGGATGCTAGCAGGGTGCTACTTACAGCTAGGGACACACCTGCATGGGACACCTCTTCAGCATGCTGCATTCTGTGGCTATTCCCATACAGAGGTGGGGGTCATATTGTACTCATTTCCAACAGCAAGGATGAGACCTGTGAGGTACCTGTGGCTGATGGTGGGGTGAGCTGGGTACACGTGTGCTATGGAAGCTACTTGCAGCTGACTCTTAGATATATATGGGGCATCCCACTTATGCTGGCTTGTGCAGGGACATCAGCAGTTTCTCAGTACTTCATACCTGTGTCTTTTGTGGTCTGCCAGTGTTTGGACAGATTACATCAGTATTCCATAGTACACAGCCAACTAATGTGCTGCTAACCTGTATGTACAATTCCAAAGGTGCATCCATTTGACAGTAACATGTTATACACTCTCTGTCTAGGGTACTTCCACCTGTGTATTGTTTGTATGTCCGGGCCACATTCATGACATGTCCATCTTTCAGATGGTGACAGATATTACATCTGAAAAATTAGTATGGATTACTGCTAGACTGTGTCTTGCTGGGATGCATTGTGTTTGGCACTGCAGTTGTGAGGACTTGGCCCTGTCATCAACAATACTGGCCATTGGCCACCAGGACACAACCCTCCATGCCTACATGCTGACCATTTTCACAGAATATACAACACACAACAACCTAACACAAAGAAACCTGCATATTGTACACATGCTACAATCTATCCTGCTACTTTGGTCAACTCATGTAATCTGTGATTCACTGTTATTATACCCACACATACATGTTACTACATTTCTACATAGGATTTTTGGGGGGGCACACCTGACACCTGTAAACATTTGCTATGACTGTACTGGTATTTCAGGTATGCCATTTCATTCTGTATTCTGACCTATCATGCAGACTAGAGGCATATCAGTGTACTACAGTTCTTATGTTTTATTGACCTACGTTTCATTTTCAGACTTCTTACCCTTCAGAACTAACATCCCACTGCCTGACCTGTTGTAATCTGTTTGTGTAGGTCTGGAGGGGGGCTGCTCTCCATAGCCATCAATCAGAGGCCTTGGCACAGTCTTTCTTTGTGTTTGTCTACACCTGTCTTGCTGGCTGAGACTGTTGTTGGGTATGTGATCCTCACTGACATGCATGTGTGTGTCCTATGGACAGACATTTGGCCCACCACATGTCCCGCAGTGTGTTTTGTCACCTTGTCTAGTACTGCCTACTATGTTTATACCAGTATTTGTTAAGGATTTCATGCTGCTTATATAGGTGTTTACTATCTGCTGGCATCCCATTCAGCCACCTGATTACCTAGCATGCTCACATCCATACCATAGATACAGGTAGCAGAACATACTACTACATTCAGCAATTGATAGTGAGCGTGACTTACCTTGTGGCTGTGCCAGTATTCAGAATGGTGCTGGAGGGCTGATTATGTCGGATGCACATAGTACACTCCCTGTACATGGTTAAGCACAGGTAGTGTCATGCTTGGCATCCCTTTTACTGTATGTGAGAGTCAGAGAGAGGTGTCATTCCCTAGGTTCCTACCATGTCAGTATATGTGCTATGCGTTGCCTCTTTGCCAAGGCCTGGGCATATTAGGCATGCCTCCTTCTGCCTACTGGGGCAGGCTCAGGTTGTTCCTCCTCTGAGTCACTCTGTGCCTGTGCTGGCCTTGGCAATGGTGGGGGGCTATGTGGCCCTGCCCCATGCTGTTCCTGCTGTAGCTGTTTGTGCAGGATCATATTGTGTAGCATTGCACATACAATGACAATTTGGGTACATGTAGCTGGTGAGTACTGCAAGGCTCCACCGGATATGTCCAGGCACCGGAACCATGACTTGAGCATCCCAAACACATGCTCTATTATGATTCTGGTCTGTGTGTGCGCCTCATTATGGATTTCTTGTTCAGGTGTGTGTGCATTTCTGATGGGTGTCATCAGCCACGGCTCCAGTGTGTAACCAGCATCCCCCACTAGGCGGCCATATGTGATGTTCCCATTGGCAAATCTCTGGTACAACTGCATCATATGCCAGATGTGGGAGTCGTGATAACTTACAGGGCTGCCAGCACACACATTCATTATAATGCCCTGGGCATTGCACATGACCTGGCAGTTGATGGAGAGGAAGCCCTTGCGGTTTATGTAGACTCTACCCTGCTCACCAGGTGGTGCTTTGATGTATATGTGCATGCAGTCTATAAGACCAATTACCTCAGGGTATTCTGCTATTTGGTGGAAGAGACGCATATTGCTGGTCAACGCCTCATGGGTGTTGAGGAAATATATGTGCTCACTGGCATGGGCTGACATGACATTCTGGAACTAGTGGAGTACCATGGATGCTGATGTCTGTGAGATCCCCATGATATCCCCAGTTGGCCTGTAGAAGGTACCTGTGGCTAGTATTCTTAAGCCTACACATACCTTGGTATCCACTGAGATGGGTTCCCCTCTGTTAGTTCTGTGTGTGAGGTGTGGCCGGCAAAGCTCAAACATTTGTTGTAGGTGGTCCATGCCCACCCTATAGCGCTCCACTATCTCCAGCTCATGTAGCCCCTGGTAGGTTACCCTGGGTCTGTACACTCCTCTCCTTCTCCTTACTGTGGGTTGGTCACCAGCATTCCCATTTTCACCACCCTCAGCCTCTTCCACATGTTGATTTATGAGAGCAAAAGCAGCCCCAATCATTTTGTTGCTTTTGTTAGGTAAAATTTCCCCATTTGTGTACACCAGTGGTGTAAAGTTTGTGGGAAAAACAGAAGGAAAGGTGTTCGCATAGTTTATAGTAGTGTGCTGGGCTGGGCTGCTGCCTGGTAATTGGCTGATTCTGATACATTTCACCTGCCAGTTATGTTAGGTGTCCTTGATTACCTTCCTACTGCTGTTTTCTCTTTCCATTGCCTTCCTGTTTAAGCCCCTAGGCACACCACGCAAACCCAGTGCTCAGATGTGAATGGAGCTGCTATTTCCTGCTTTAATTTTTTTTTTGTTTAAAACCCAGTGTGTGGCATGCACACCAGTTTAGGCAATGTAAAGACTGCTAAGCAGCTTCAGACACACACCTTTCCTTAGCTCTGCTAAGCTAAGCTAAGCTAAGGACAAACATGAGCCACAGAGCTCCAATAAGCTTACAAGTATACCTGACACACCCCTCTATAATGTCAAATAATTATTAGGCTTGCACCATTGTTTTTCTGCATCTACATGGTTGGGTGCAGGCTAGCCATGAGGGGAAATCTGTGATTCAGTATCATTCCCCTCATTTGCATAGAATTGACTGCTAATGCCTAGTTACAAGTCTGACACTGAGCCTTCCCCCTTAGCAACCACTATTCACTGGTCTTGTTGTCTTCTGCCTGCCATTGACTATAATGGCAAAATTGTCATTTTGCATAAAAAGCTTTTTTCAAGGTTTTAGTTTTATTTTCGGTCTGATCCCATTTGCGTGCCGCTGCCCTAGGCTTAAATGGCCAAAATCGGCCAAAAAAATTAAAGTTATTTTTTATTATTTTGAAACTATTTTCCATGCCAATTGCCATATATCTGGCCATTGGCATGCCTTCCACATTATATAAAGCCTTTATTTGGAGCTGTCATGGCTCCGTCTTGTACTTTGCAGAAATGTACTCGATTACTAACCGAGTACATTTCTGCAGGCTACACTAATCCTGCATGGACAGCTGCCAGCCTCCTGGATTGCTAATTCACCTCATTTGCATGGTTTTCACCTTCAAATGGGGTAATTAGCATACAAGAGCTGTCTCCATGCAGGAATAGTGCAGGAGTGCTCATGCACATCCTGGGAGCTTGTTCCTGGATCTCTTGGCAGCCATATGGCCTCCAGCAGCTCTTGCACTTGTCCTGCATGCCGTGCAGAGCTTGTTGAATCCCGGGGAATGAGTTTTAAACCAACAGGCAATAATGCAGAAAGCCTGTTAGGGAAAGGGTTCCTAAGTTCATAGAGTAGTTAATAATGCTGATGGAATTTCCCATAAGTGTGAATGGAGTTTTATCAGTATTGTACAAATTAGTTAAAGAAACAAGAGTTTGTAATAAACAATATATATGGAAATACTATGAAACATTTAATAGTAAAATGCCAGATGATAAAGATAAAAAAAAATTATTCTTAAACCTCCAAAACAAACATCTTTATCAGTATATTGGCAACTTTTCACATTTCAATTTATACATAGAACATACTTAACACCACACAAATTAGAACTAATATATAACATTTCTGTAGTGTTTTCTGCCTAAAATAGTTTAGTTCGTAGCTGTAATATTATCCATATTCCTGATTGTGTTTGTGATAAACATTTCTGTAGTGGGTTCTACTTAAAATAGTTTAGGTAGTAACTGTAATATTCTCCATATTCCTTATTGAGTTTGTGGGCCTAGTTGTTTGTTAGAGGCTGTTTTCTGAGCTCATTGTGCAGGCCATCTTAGTTAGCAAAGACCATCCCCCACTTCAGTGAGAGTTTAGTGTTTATGGTCATTGTCTAGTTGGGTTGTTAGGTCTGCGCCTTGGAGAAAGCACCACATTGGTTCTTTTGAGCTTTTTTTAAAGTTGTTTCAACTTTCAGCTTTCTGTTACTTAAGAAGTTAACTTGTGTGTTTCAGCCATTACACACAGAGCTATCTGAGGAGGAGCACCTCATCTCCTAATCTGTGATATATTGAAATAAGTATCATGTTTTTTTTGCTTATTTTTAGTAGTTATTGCTCATTTTAGATATTTATTACAATTTTATTGTATACTGCATACTTGTACTGTATTTCATAGCTATTGGTTCACTGCTGGTTTTCTGCTGGGATAAATATTTCTGTAGTGTTTTCTGCCTAAAATAGCTTTCTACCCTCCCTCCCTATTGGCATCTTGTCTTTATACTTGCTGGCCTTGGAGTTGCCCGCCCCTACTCTAAATTTGATCTTGGACACTCCTCCCAGTCTAGTGTCATTAGGTCATTCTGCCTTATACAGAGACAACAGCTGAGAAGGCCAATCCACTTAGTTTCTTTCCTTTTGTTACTAAAAAAAAAAAAAAAAAAAAAAAAAAAAAAAAAAAAAATTGCCTGAATCTCCTTGTGTTCTGACTGTGCTTCTCAAACATTTTGGAAATATAGACTATATTTCAGTGCATTTATTAAAACTGTATTTGCCTTTATATTGCTACAACTCAAGTGTTCTAGGTTGCACTGCATCTGAATTGTTTTAGTGTTGCTTTAGCTGTTTTTCTGTATATATATAGATGTTTCTGTATATGTAGACTAGCTAATTATTCCACTGTATTACTGCCTCTTAAATCGTTTTTCAGTTGTGCACTTGCCTTGCTTCATTTAAAAAGTTTTAAATTGTTAATTTTGTAGAGTTTTAATTGCATTTACTGTTTAGGGCTACAGAATCAAGTGTGTTAGCATTTTCTGTGTTTATTTATTGTATTATTGCATTGTTTAGCCTGTTTTAACAAAAAAAAAAATACTATATCGTTTGCTTGTTTCCCGCCTTTCTCAGCTAGTATAGTCCAGATCCCAGGCTTTGCTGGTTTCAGGACTTTAATTTCAGTGTTCAGAACTATCCAGACCTTGCTGTGGTAGAGGGAAGTCCTACTGCTTACCAATGGGAGTGGTGAGCATTGTACTGCCTATCTAACACTAGATGAGTGGTTACCAGCTCTGAAATTGTAATTTTATTAGCCATTTAGGGCTGATTTCTATCCCTTTCAACTTTCTGACTTAAAAATGTGTGTGTTTGCACATTTTTCGCATTGTGCAGCACCGCAAGGCTACAGATAAACTATTCCAGGTACCAGAAAGTCTGATCTTCACATTTTCCCTTAAAATTAGCTGATTTCTCAGTAGTAGCACTAAAATCTGAATCCCTGTGACTAGCACTTGTTCTAGAACGAGCTGGAAAGCACTAGGAAGCTTTAAACTGCACTCAACTCTCCTTGTTAATAAGGAGAAATTAATGGTAGACACTAAACAGCCTATAATTGCAAAGTACCATACAAAGGTAAGAGAAAACAGCTCTTGTACTTTACAAA
Source organism: Protopterus annectens (assembly GCF_019279795.1). Classification (NCBI taxonomy): domain Eukaryota; kingdom Metazoa; phylum Chordata; order Ceratodontiformes; family Protopteridae; genus Protopterus; species Protopterus annectens. Next base: position 595,219,491 of record NC_056735.1, on the reverse strand, counting down.
AAAATCACCTAAACAGGCATGTCCAAGGGTCAGCTTCCGGTGATTTCCCCTGTCCACCTGGTGAATCTGAGCATACTGGGGCAATGCAGGAACTGCCTGAAGTCCACATACACCCCTCTCTTCCTATCATCCAACACTACAACCTGTGAGAGATGCACTTACATAGCCAAACTGGAAGCAAAGCTCTCTCCAGCCAAGATTGTGCTAGACAGTCAAGAGGAGAAGATTAACACCTGCACTACACCTCAAGCAACACATAGCTCTTCAAAACCCACACTTTCAACACCCACACATAGCAGCACTAAACCCACATATGCGGAGGCCCTTAACATTAATCTGCCCAAGCAACAAGGACCTCTGAAGCAGAAACACAAACAGACACCAGTGACAACCAAAGTGATACATAGCTCACAACACCAGTGTGCCACCCAACAACAGCCCATAAGGCAAGACAACGTACCCAACACTTTAGTCACAGGTGACTCTATAGTCAGGCACACTGATGTCCCAGTCATCAGGCTGAACAAGGAGAAAATTACAGTCAGCTGCCAGTCATGTGCCAGGATCCGCCACATAACACATGCACTCAAGTCACTCCATAGCAAGTACAAATATGACTCTGTCATTGTCTATGTTGGAGTGAATGACTTGAGACACACCTCCCTGGACTACATGAAAAGAGACATGGAAGAGCTCTCTGATCATGTGGCCCAGGCAGATGTGACCCTAGCCCTGAGTAGCATCCTGCCTTCACCCAGAATGATACCACAGTATAAGGACAAAATGAGTGATTTCAACAATTGGCTAAACTTCTTGTGTCATTCAAAGGGGATCCAGTATCTGTCTGCCTGGGATGACATGATCGACAAACCACAATGCTTTGCCAGAGATGGTCTGCACTTGTCGCCCCTGGGATTCAGGTTACTGACTAAAGCTCTTGCCATACCTATAGTGTGTTGTTTAGGCAAGATCCAAAGGACAAAACCACCACCATAACAGATTCAAGCATGCAAAATCTGAAGGTAATGCTACTCAATGCTAGAAGTCTAAACCTCAAAATGTACTCTCTCGAGGCACTGCTAAAAATAGAGAACATCGATATCTGTGCAGTAACTGAGACCTGGTTCAAGGCACTAGAGAGCACCCCTGCAATACCAGGCTACAACTCTTACCACACTTTTTGGCCACCAAACCAAGACTGAAACACTAAAGGTGGAGGAGTGTCCATATTCACCAAGGATATTCACACCTCCAGGAAAGTTGCCCAACACAATGCATCTGAAATTCTCCAGGTGCAACTAACACTAGGTAAGACTGCAATCCAAATTGTAGCTTGCTACAGATCCCCCACCATGTCCCAAGATTCTCACTACACCATTCTAAACATACTGGAAAATATTAAGATACAACCAAACACCCTAATACTTGGTGATTTTAACTACCCTGCCATTAACTGGGAAAACTACTCGGGTACCAACACCTTTTCCCAATGGTTCTTGGTATTCATAAATTCCAATGCCCTGGATCAACTAATACATTGTCCCACCAGGGGCTTCAATATCCTAGACCTGGTCATTACCAATATAGGAGATACATGCTCCAAACCAGTGGACACACCCTCATTGGTCAGGTCTGACCATAAGCTAATCACCTTTGACATCCATATCCCACCCCCATCCCCCAGTAAGGAAACCTCCATAAAACATCTTCTCCAAAGCCAACTTCATGTTACTCAAGTCAGAAGTGGCAAACTTCATGACACCCATGCAGATGGGAGCTGAAAATTTGACTGCTGAATTTGACACTAAGGCACTGTACGAGCACATCCACTCATGCATGAACCATGCCATCCCAAATAGAACCAAGACGCTCTCCTACAAAAAAAAGAATCCAGTCCGGTGGCCCCCTGCCATAAGCAAACTATACAACAGAAAGAAGAAACTGTTGTAGAAAAGAGGAAAATCCCAGGATGCAAAAAACTCCCTTACCAGCCTCAGTAAGAAGCTGAGATCCCTCATAAAATCCTCCAAAGCTAGTTACGAAAATAAAATTGCCAATGATTCCAAAGACAACTACAAGGCATTCTATAGTTATGTCAAGAATCTAAATGGCACTGCTCAGATCTGCTCTGAGCTACAACAGAATGACATTAAATATACTGATCCCAAGGATATTGCCAATATCCTGGCAGATCGATTTAGTGCCAACTTCACCCCCCTCTCAACCCTTAAAAGGCCAATCTCAGTACCAAAAGATTGCCAAATTCCTGTAATCACAGCCATACAGGTACAAACAGCACTCTCCAAAGCTAAGAATACAGCATCCATGGGATCAGATGACATCCAAGGCTGTGTACTACATGAACTACAAAATGAACTGGCACCTCACCTAAGTGTCATGTTTAATCATAGCCTCATCTAAGACTTTGTGCCCACTGAGTGGCACACGGCTACAGTTATCCCACTCCACAAGGGGGGATCCACCTTGGATCCCGGGAACTACCGTCCCATCAGTCTGATGAGCCTGATCTGCAAAGGCATGGAATGCATTATCATGGAACTTATAAACAAAGACAATGGCAACCTTCGAACACTGGAACCCACCCTGTTTGGATTCGTGAAGGGCCAATCTTGTCTCCTGAACCTGATTGACTTCTTCAAATCAGTCTACAGAGCTGTGGACGAGGGTAAGGCCATCCACACAGCCTATCTGGACCTCGCCAAGGCCTTTGACACTACCCCCCCCCACTCTGGAATCATAGATAAACTTTTTAAGCTGGGCATAAATCCCTATGTCACTCGATGGGATGCCAAATGGCTTACTGACAGAACCCAGACTGTAAAAGTAGCCGACTCCAAATCCATCTCCAGACAAGTGACAAGTGGAGTACCTCAGGGTTCAGTCCTGGGACCGCTTGTTTGGCATCTACTTTTCTGAAGTACAGGTCAACACTAAGGGACTCTGGCTAACAAAGTTCACAGATGTCTGCAAACTGGGAGCCATTATTGAATCCCGAAATGATGTGGCGGGCCTTACAGAAACAGATGCTTGGTGCCAGAGCCATGGGCTCAAGCTTAATGCCAAGAAATGTATAGTTATCCCCTTTGGGAAAAACCATGTACCCATGAATTACCACATAGGTGGCAGTACATTAAAGACACTGAAAGTGTGATGAGAGACTTAGGGACACAGGTGGACAGTGGTCTCACCTTCGATAACCACATCGCCACAACAGTCAGGAAATCCTTCTATGTGGCACACCTCATCACTAAGGGCTTTTCATCCAGAAAAAAGGAGGTCATTGTCCCACTGTACTCGTCCCTCATTAGACCTATTATAGATTGCAACGCCCCATTTGGTATGTACCTCATAAGACATCTGCAACAGCTGGAAAGGCTGCAAAAATACCTCACTAAAAGAATCACAGGCCTAAAGCAGATGCCCTATACTGACTGTTTAAAAAAACTCCAGCTATACTCTATGGCATATCATCTACTCAGAGGCAATCTCTGCTTAACATACAAGGCCATGTCAAACTCTGAGCTGTTGGACATGCTCCACTTAAAGAAATCCCAATCCCTCAGAGCCACACACTCCAGGGATCTAAGCCTTGTCATCACAATGAACAAGACATGCTGGAGGGATAGGTTCCTGACCCAGAGACTCCCCATACTCTGGAATAGACTGCCCATACATGTCAACCAGAGCGCCTCCTTAGCCCTCTTCAAAAGGAACCTTGACAATTGGATGGGAGATAGGAAGTTTACCCCAGGGATCACATCAGTCACCCTGCTAGACAGGGGTCCAGGGAAGTAAATATTGTTGGAAAAAGTATCCAGGGAATTGTTATGGCTAGGTTATAGGCCCTAGGGCCAATAGCCTAGTACCAACCTATGAACCTATGAACCTATAATAAAGAAAATAGATGTTGGAGGTGTAATTCACAATCAATAGCCAATTACATGTTCTACGAATGCCATTTACTTAAACAATATTGGGAAAGTATTAACTATTTGTTACAGGCACTATTCACTCATAATTTCCAACTTACAAAATCTCTAGTTTTGTTGAATACACCTGTGCCGTCTTGTGTTCCAAGGTAAAAATATGTAATTTTGTGGGCTTGCCTTGCTATTGTAAGGAAAATATTACATAGAACTGGAAAGCTGTAACTCCTCCCAATTTTAAACATTTCAAGAATATAGTTTTTTCAGTCTTGCATTGAGAAAACAATCAAGGAAAGAACAGAAAAAACTACTTCCTTAAGCACCTGGCAGAAGGTAAATCAAGTGCTGGAACAGAAGACTGTCTTCTGGCTTTTCCCAGTTAAGGGTTGCCACAGCAGATCACCTGTCCGCTCATGATCAGCAGTGGAGTTTTACGGTGTCGAGTTGCCAGCCCGGCGCCCAACCTTCCACAGAAGGCACATGCACTCACTCACACCTAGGGCCAATTTACAGTATCCAATCCACCTACAGCATGTCTTTCGGATGTGGGGGGAAAATAGAGCACCTGGAGGAAACCCATGCGACCACATGGAGGACATGCAGATTCCACACAGAAGGTACCCCAGTCAAGGATTGAACTGGAGAGCCTCTTGCTGTGAGGTGGCAATGCTAACTACTGCACCACCACCCAGGAAATATCAGACTGTAATAACTTATAATCTTATTCAAAGATACATTCAAGAAAAAAAAGTTTTTCAAGTATAGACATCCTATGTAAATAGTTGGTTTTGTAATGTCTGTTTTTGGAATTGTTTCTCTACTTTAAGCTTTGACTATGTAAATATTTTGTTGATATACATACTGTATATATGTTTATGTTTCTGAAAATCAATAAAAGAACAAGTAAAAAAGAAATATTTGTTTGTATCCTTCAGATAGAGCTGTGTCACTGAATGGCGTCATGTCTGTGCATCTCCACCTGTAGGCTGCAGCTGATATTGCTGTATGTCTCCCTGCCTGCAATACTTTGTCTGCCATAGAGATGGTACGAATCAACCTGAGAACACTTAACATAAGCCATAGCCTTACTGAATCCTCCAGTAGCTTCAGCATTATGCTCAGACTAGGTAAATGCAGTCTGAGCTTAGTGAGCTCCCAATCAATTTCATATTTCAGTGTTGTGAAGCATTGACTTGGGTGCATCCTACTTTCTCCACCTCCATTACGATGTCATTCCATGGGAGGGGTTGGACTTGTCATTCTGTGTAGCAAGGGCTGGAGGGAAGCAGCCGTAAACTCTACCAAATCTGATGTTTTGGGGTCCAGTCCTATATATCTAGTAATTTAGCTGTTAAGACATTAAATTATTTAGCACATGTAGTTTCATATGAAAGTTTCATTTTGATTAAACTCTGATTACTTACAGTCTCTAACAACTAATACTACTTTTAATAAATTAGATAGATGATGGATACAGATGACAAAATGTGAGTTCACATAACGTATTTATAATGTTATAGATGCTGCACTGAAATCAGCTACATCAGGGACAGTTTTGAGATAGCTGGCAAGAGTCAAAAAGTCTTACAATGGTATTATCAGATTCAAAAGAATGCATGACCCAGTGACCCAGGACTATAATCCAGTGACCCAAGATTTAGAATATGGGCATTAAGAATGGAAAACCTGTACTCTTACTTAAAGAAATGTATATTCTTTATCTTCCCCTGTGTTTATAAAAACTCTTTATATCAACCAGATTTTGATGCCCCACCACTGGCCCAGTAATCAAGAAGCCTCATTCCTCCTCACTGGCAACAGTGGGGGATGTACATTGGGAGAATGACAGGTACACACACAGTATTTACAGATGCAGCTGTCTGCATCAAGTGCAATTTCCCTTAAGAGCACACAGAGACCACAGTCAGTCCGTAACTGGCTTCTCCCTCTTTCTCCATATCACTAATAAGACTTCCACATGGCACAGCTATAGAGTTGAGATCTTAGCTGCGTGACCAAGCCAAGACCTCCACCACTCTGTCTGTCCAACCAGTGCTTTGTGTCCCTGCCCAAGTAGCTGACACATACTCTTGGAGATTTGTTTTACACACACACACACACACACACACACACACACACACACACACACACACACACACACACACACACACCTGGGAAAGGCTGACACAGGTTTACTAGCTATGCCCCTTTCTACCCAGACTATAAGGCAGTCATTACTGCCACCAGCCAGCTCTTTATCAGCTATTTTAAGGCCCTAACAAACAGTGTCCAATTTACTGTGTAATATTACTATCAATACAAATAATAATTTGACCAAAAGCAAAGCTATTAGGAGTAGCCTACACAGTGTCACCAAATAAATATGACAGTACTCTCAGAACTTAAATATCTCTAGAGAGACCAGCGACAATGAAAGGTTTAAATATATTTAATAATAAAGAATAAAAAAAAGGCAATACTAAAAATACATTTACAGTAACATCAGAGTCCAAAATTACAAGAAATATTTAAAACAACATTGCAGGACAGTCTCAAATAAATAAAGAAAAATATCTAAGCCAAGCTTTGCTATATTCCTGACTATATATAAGAGAATTACTATACCCTAGTACACTTACTTAGCAAGAGCAGCAGAGCAGATGTGTGGTGAAAGGATCTTGTCAGCTCCAAGATAGAATACAGAATGCTGTCGCTCTCTCTCTCTCAGAAAGTTCTTAAATTAATATCTCAGGTATTACTGCTGGGATAGCTTGCAGAATGACATAATTTCTTGTCATCTGACTCTATCCAAGGTAAACTCCCCACTGCTGAAAGCTAGCAATATTTAGCATCTACCTGTAAAAATACATATGCAAGGCTTTTCCTGAAATCTTTTTAGATCCTGGAAGTCATAAAACAATAAATTACTGCAAGACAATACAGAAAACATTTCAGCACAGACATTCCCCCAGATTTACTAATCTTCCGTGCAGGACTAGCTTAGTCCTGCGTGGCCATTTAGGAGCAGGATGGCAGCATGCCATGCATAGTAATGAGGTGCGCTGCCTGAGCTCCTAATCTTACACAGAGTGTAAGACTGCAGAGGGCATGTCTGAGAGAAGATCTCTCAGAATATACATGCCCCTGCAATGAAGAACAGGTAAAAGGGATAAGAAATGAGCGAGAACACTCATAGGTGTCCGCATATCCCCACCAACAGTCTCCCCATGCACAACAGCAAGTATATAGAAATAAAATTAACAAACCCTTTATATTTTTTTAAAACTCCGATTAAAGCTAACCATAGGTGCATGGATGTGCCCAACACTTAGCTATGGTTAATGCAGCTTAAATGGCTGAAGAGGATAACAAGGAAGATATATGCAAATGAAGCAACATAGCAATAGTGTAGAGGGCAGAACATTCACCTTACGAGCAGACATTCCTGGTTCAAGTCCCACTGCAGCACCTTCCATTTTCCCTGGCAAAGCATGTTATGATCAATATGTTTGTTGCATAAGCCATTAAATAACATATATTTATGAAATGGAATACTGTAGTAAATGCACATGTGAGGTGTCAGTGTCATAATGAATAAAGCACTAGTAAGCAGGTCTAAGCACCAATAAGCAGTAGTAAGCATATATAAGCACTAATAAGTGGGTTTAAGCCCATTTGCATGGGGGTAAGCAATGCACACACAGGTTAAACAATATTAAAGCTAACTCTCTGTAAGCATATGTAACCGGAGGATAGCATTGCTTACCCTCACGCAAACCTGTATAAACCCACTTACAAACGCTCAAAAGTGCCTTAATCACTCTGTATCCAATGGTCCTTGTTCTGCTCATCAACAAAATAAACAGCCTTGCAGGTCTTGAACCCAGGACCCTATACAATATAGTCACAGTAGTTAACCACCAAGCCATCACAGAAGGACAGATGAACGAGGTATCTGCAAACAAGTCTTCACTATAATAAAATCAAACTGAACCTGTGAAAGGAATCAGTATACAGACATATATTCCATAACCCACTACATAACATAAATATGTGAACTGGAGTACAGCAGTAAGCCCAGAAGTCAGGTGTAATTGTAATAGAGTGTTGAAGTCTTCAATAAAACACAAGGACCTCATACATTGTATGTACACATGAATCATGGATACCAAGCTTATATTTATAAGATGTAATGAATAATAAATAAATGCCAAAAAGGAAATATAATGCAAAGTCAAATGTACGCAATGCTAAGCATTGCACATGCCAGCTTAGGAGGTGTAAGCAATGTGGAGGGCAGCTAACTCAATGTGCCCAGTGTTATATTCTTTAAACAATGCCAACCATGGGTAAGCAGGTTTGCCCACAGCTTAGCCCTTTCAAAAATGGCCAATCATGAAAAAGTGTGGGAAATTGGCTCTACTTAACCCAAGAGGCAGGAATACATCTCATAACTGGTTGTAGCTTCCCTTGCAGGCACTATGTCAGGAAGGGTAGAGGATGTGCACTTTCAGGCACGGTGCTGGTGAATCCAGGAGTCCAGAGTCATGGCAGGACTCCTTGTCAAAGACCACGTACAGAGACTGCTGCGGGGCTAGTACCAGGGCTCCCAATATAAGGCAGATGCCTGGGACCATCTCACCCATGACCTCACCAGTGCCACTGGCATTCCCTGAACTGGTGATTAGGTCAGGCATCACTATGCTGAGCTGAAGTGGCATAAGTGGGACCTCTTGGACCAGTAGATCTAGGAGGCTAGAACTGCAGGGGATGTCCCAGCTGTGTGTAAGTATCAGTCCACTACCTGCATAATAATTGCCAGCTCATGTATATCATGGATAGGTATTGCTAAATATTCCTCTTATGTCCTCTACAGCTGCAATCAAATGGGATGTGAACCAGGAGGCCCATGGCAGTTGCCTGGAGAGGTTGCGATGCGAGGCAGGTCTGTAATACTCTTGCATGTACTGTCATAGGAAATAAATCTAAAAGTGTTAGTAAATTAATTGCCTGTATAAAACCTGTATTGTTTAAGGCAAGCACTGCATACACCAGAAAATATGGCAGGAAAAGACTCATATAGTATGTACGTAACAATAAAGGTCTAACTGCTGGACTGCATGTGTATACTCTGGTATCATATGGTAATGTAGATTTGCATTCATGTAATAGTACTGTTGTAATAAGCACTGTTACCCACACCATGCACCATAAATAGAATGTGTAGGAATGCCTGCATATGACTGGTGTAATCCCTATAGGCCATTTATTACAACTGCGAAACACATAGACAAAAAACAGGGAAAAGACAGACAACACAACCCGAATAGCACATGCAACTGAGATGTAAACTGTTGTTTTTTTTAGCACACACAGCCATGGTTTGAATCTTGCCAGTGGTAGTAATCTGCATACAGAATCATATCCCACAACTGTACAGATATGTCCAGAATGTCAAGTAAAGTGACCCATATCTATTGCCTGTCAACCTGTCCCCCTGGGAAATCAGTGGGATGATCCCAGACGTATAGGCAGCAAACAGGAAATACAACTGATTGACACATATCTATGAGAACAAAGCTGGCACACTAGCAATTCCCCAAAACCTTATGAGAATAAGAAGCCACATATGTCCCATTTACACACCCATCTTGTCAAGCAGTGGCCAGAATGTGTACAATAACAAAGTGAGATGTATGTGCATAATAGTAATGTGGAATCTTGTACTATGTGTGGCAACAATCAAGTAGTGTTAACAAATATTCCTCCCACAGGTCTGTCAGATACCAACACTGTGTCCAGAAATACAAAAATGATACCATCTACTGGTACTGTATACACAGGTATTGTATGGCATTGTGAGTGATACAGTTACTCTGACTAATGAGGTATTACGCATCACTGTCACCCACACTGTCCTACAAAATATCACTGTCTAGGAAATCTGTATAAGAGTGTTGTAATACAAGGTCAGAATGCAAAAGCACATGAGAATTATAGAACAGAAAGCAGATATGAGATATACAGTAATATCTATATAGCACACACAACTCTGATGGACAGTGTTTAAGTTGTAGCAGACACAGCCATGGTCTGAATCCTAGGAGTAGAAGTAGGCTGCATACAGAATCATACACCACAACTGTACAGATGAGACCAGAATGTCCAGTAAATGGGCCCATATCTGCCGCATGTCCCCCTGGTATGTCTGTGGGATGATCCCAGATGTTTAGCAAGCAAACAGGGAATACATGTGATTGTCCAACATCTATGTGAGCAAACCTGTCACTGTAGCAACTCCTGAAACTGTTAGGAAAGTAATAAATCAAGTATGTCCTGTCTACATCCCCATGTTGTCAAGCTATGACCAGAGTGTGTACAGTCACAGAGTGAGATGTATGTGCATAATACTAATGTGTGATCTGGAACTTTGTGTGGCAACATTCAGGTAGTGCTAACAAACATTGCTCCCACAGGTACATCGGATACGAACACTGTGCTGAGAAATAAAAACCATTGCACCCTGTACTGGTACTGTTTACTCTGGTATTGTAGGGAACTGTGAGTGTTGCAGTTTCTCTGAATAATAAAGTATCACTGATCACTGTCACCCACACTGTGCTACATACTATAACTGTGTATGAAAGCATGTATATGTGTGTGTCAAGTCATTAAAGGTTGGGGAGGGCAATATTCTAGGTATGTCCCAGTACACCTGCATGTGGTCAACACATGGCCAGAGTTTGTGCAGAAAGAGTTGGAAAGCCATGTGCACAACATCAACCCAGAATCTGGGAGTATGTGTAGAAACAGTTAGTTGGTGTTAACATACATTCCCTCCACAGGTATACCAGGTAAGAGGTGTATACTGCAGGTAAAAACAGTTCATGTATAACAATGATGATAGCCGTATCACTGTCTAAACTAAGGCTATAGGGTAGTGTTGTAAGACTTGTAAGGTACAGTAAACAGGACTGACTAGGAAAGTAATGTGGAGTACAGGAATATACTAGTTGTTAATTGACATCTTTCTCCCCCCACCATATCTCCAACAATAAATAACATGCCCACCTCAACTGGTATGTAATGACTCCAATGTTCTGATAATATTGTGTTGTTTGATAAATATTCTAATTGTTCCCATGCATGTGCTATATTGAATTATTCCAACATTGGTGTCATGGTGCCATCAATGTACCTGCATGCTGTTCTTATTACCACTGTGGTCTCATATATGCATGTGTTATGTTTGCTATGCAACTGTTCTGTATCTGGTGTCTGGGTTAATGGGAATATCTATGCATGCTGTTATACCTAACCCTGGAATGTGTTGACTATTACTAACCCACATATGATGATAAACTGTAAACACTATAGCATGTTTGGGAAGGCCGGTCCCAGCGGACCGACCTGTCCCACCTCAGCTGGCTGTGGCATCAGGCACCAGGATGTTTGGGGCCCAACCTAGGACCTCCCTGTCCACTGGACCTGCGTCACCTTCGGGTAGAACTACCTCAGGGGATGGGGCTCACCCCTGCTGGGAGTGAGCATGGACAGGAACCTGTCACCCGTTGCCAGGTCCAGGTCTTGGTGCATAGCGAGCTCAACTAGCAATTTGGTGATCTGCTACACCAGCTTGAGGGCCACATGTCATGATTAGAGGGTCAGCCTAGCTCTGCAAATCAGTCCCCAGCACAGCCACTTTTGGGGCTGTGAAGGTGCAGTGGTGACTGCCCATGGGTGGGGACCTCAGTCACACTGGGTCCACTAGGGGGCTCATGGGCTTCTGATTTCCCATCAACCCTCCCCATCAAGATGTTTACCCCTCACATGTGTCACATACCGCCCCTGTATGTGTCTTATTTGTCTTGTCTGTTAACCTACTCAACATACCTCCACAAATATCCCTACTATCCTTCCCCAACATTCCGCTCTCACCTGAAAAAAACTCACCCCATACATAGTTTTCCATTTTGCACAAGTGTCCACTGGACACATGTAATCTGGTCTAAATGGCATCACAATGTATTATTGTTGTTCCCACCCCCTGCCAAGGGTTTAAGTGTCCAAATCTACCTCCAAATTCAGTGTATATGCACAGCTGTTGCTGTAGAAGGAATGGACAGCTATGGACCTTCCCCACACCCTTCCTGCACATCCCTAGTTATTTTCCCTACTGTCTTTCCCTCTTTGTGCCCCTTTTTCACCACTTTCCTATCAACCCTTTTTTCTTTTCTTTTAAAGATATTAGCATGGGGGGTAAGCGGGAGTAAGCACTTTTAAGCAGCAGTAAGTAGGTTTAAGCCTGTTTGTGTGGGGGTAAGCAATGCCTACACAGGTTAAACAATTTAGAAGCTGAGTATAAGAAAGTGTAATCGGAAGTTAGCAGGGCTTACCTCCATGCAAACCCGTGCAAACCTGCTTAAAGCTGCTCAAACTGCCCTAACCACTCTGTATCTGACAGTCCTTGTTCTGCTCAGCAATAAAATGAGCAGTCCATGCAGGTCTTAAACCCAGAACTCTGTGCACTGAAGTAACAGCACTTAACCACTACGCATGACCACTATGAAGACAGCTGTTGTTTTACCAATATAGCTGTCATTACACATATTGAGTAGTATTAAACAATTGTCTTTAGTTCCTGAATTGTTTAGTCCTTATTACTATGAGTATTGCATCACATATGTTGTTTTATCATAATGTGCACATAGCAGATACATATGGAGAGATACATCTGGGAGGGTATACACAACCGTGAGTTTACTCATGATAGGAATATGGTTGTATACATATAATAGGTCTATATATGTTTACATGTACATACACATGTATATTCATACATATGTCTGTATACACATCTGTATAGTGCCACATATATATATGGCCATGTGTACATCTCTTCGTATAAATATATATCTGTATAGTGCCACATATATATATATATATATATATATATATATATATATATATATATATATATATACATATGTATGTATATATACATATATGTATATATACATGTATGTATATATAGATATATGTATATATAGATATACATATATGTATATCTAGATATATGTGTATATAGCTATATATGTATGCACATCCTATGTGCACAGATATGCCTAGTTATGTTGGTATATATGTAGATATCTATAAGTATATGTGCATACATATCTTTTCTGCTATACCTACTACTGTCAATATATATGTAGGTATCCATACGTATATGTGCATATGTATCCCTATCTATATATGTGTAGACATATATTGCTCTGTATATGTATAAATCTGGGTGCTGACATGTATTTATATGTACATATACATATCCATCTATATATGTCAATATTTATATGTGCATATATCAGTATAGATATCTGGATAATTATATATACATATATTTTCACCATATGTCCTGAGCATGGAGTGTAGCCCTACCTCAGCTCCTATAGTCCCAACTTCATATTGTAAGGGGATATCAGGTGTATATAGAAGGTATATTTATAGAGTATTGCTACTGTAATAGGCATTGTCTTCACAGACATGGCGTGTGTGGGAGGTCACATCTGCTTTTAACATGTGTGCTATTGGCTACTGACAGACATCCTAAGGACATCATCTTGTGGACTACAGCAGAGATATTGGCCAATATATGTGGACATTCTGACACACTCTGGACAGTCCAAAGGTATACACAGAATCCCTTAGTGCAAGACATGTGGACCAAGCCTGACAATGTGGATGCTAACAGCCATGTAGATGGGTATAACATGTAATGACTTTTATACATTTTCCTCCATAGGTTATGCATTCACTTACCCCTGTCTGTCCTGACACATAATAACTGCTGGAACAGAGGTGCCATGGCCACATACTACCCACTAGATACTGACATATATCTGTACAGCATCCCACTGCTCTGTATGACATACAAGACTGTTAAGGGAGGCCTGGCAGCAGTACAACTGGCAAGTATCTGGATATGACATCTCACTGGGTAAGTACACTAAGCTAGGCATGTAACAAAGCACTGTGCAGGATACGGGCAGACTGGTGCAACACTGGCCTACCTTTCCTATGGGGGAAAGCACATGTACCTGCATATATAGCAGGCTCTACAGGCATGTCACAGCACAGAGAATGATACATAAGTATGGAAGTGCATAACCACAGCCAATGTGAACACAGCCACAGCCACATATGGTAAGCTAGCGTAATATTACAGTATATGGACTATCTGTTCGACACCATCCTCATATGTGCTACTCACACACTAACCCTGCATATACTGGACCACTACACAGTGTGGTCCAATGCCTGTCTGTGGCATGGGACATGTGTGGGTATGGCCCTACAAACATGTAAGCTGATAGGGTAACATACAGTGGAGCAGCATGTAACATCAGCTAGAACGGGACCAGGAACAATGACATCTACCACAGTCTGTACACAGGCTACAGTACATATTGACAATACACACGCTGTTGACATTCACCTTACGTACACAGACCTCAGTACTGTACACACAACCACAGAATGTCCAGGTTATGTCATCAAATATAACCCCTACTATACATAACATGTGTAGCAGTCTGATATCTCACTGGCTTGTTATCAGATATGATGTCACTAATTATGGTGTACAGCAGATATGCACCTCTTACTGTATGACATATGTATAAAGGTTGACAGAGTTGTGGCTGGAGGCACATACACAGGGCCAATATTGACATGTTGCTGTGATAACCTCATACATTTACTGCTGTAACAGGGTTTGTTGCAACATATGTCCTATGAGGGATATGAAGTCAGTAACTATCACAGCTGTCACCATACACAGACTTCAATCCTCACACTACCTTCTGCAGTTCACAGATAGGCGCTCTGTGGGTAAACATGAAACAAAAGGCACCACACACTGCCCAGTCTACAGATGACCCTACAGATGTGTTTTCCTCATAAACATAGCACTGATGTGGCAGTTATTAAAACATGTAGGGCAGCCATATCCACACACACCCTGTTAAACTAACAATACTCAAAATGCAGTATAGCAGCACTTACAGTGTGTAGTCAGGTCAGGCACATCCCCCTCCCATGTGTTGCCCTGTTTCCACAGTGTATGTTGTTAGAAGTAAATCACCAATCCATCTGAGATGCTCTTTGCCAAACAACAGAACGAGTTCCTGCTCACAGTGAATGAAACGGCCCAACACTGACATGATGTTCCTAGATACTGGAGTGTGTTTTCATGCAGTTGGCAATGGGAATGTTACCACAGCTGTTCCACATGCAATCAGCTAGAGGACGGCTGCAATTCATGCAGATGTCATCAGCTGGTCATGATCATCCCTTAAAATACGCATGCTGCTGCCTAAGCAAAGCAGGTGTAGGTCTCCACATCCACCAGAGAGGGAGCGTGAAAGGCAGACAGAGGCAAAGTAAAGTCAGGGAGGGGTGGGAGAGTAAAACTTAAGCAAGTTTGTGTCACACACCTAACAGCACAGGGTATCAAACCCCTGACATCTATGTAGTATTATCACATGTCTATGCAGTTATTGGATGCACCACATAGGTTACATGTTGAGGAGCCTTCAAAATGTATATGTGATGGTGAGTGACATCTGTAACAGGGATATGGTAGCTATATGGTAAGTGCAGTACACGTGCCTGTCCACATGAACAGGCGACAGTGTCAACACAGCCACACTCTCACAGGGACGCACACACATTGACACACTCATCACTAGTGAGATTACCACAACGCATTACTGTGCAGGTATCACATGCACCACAGGGGTCATACAGAGGTTATATGGGCAAAGGGTATGTGGAGGTGTCTGACATTGGACAGCATGCTTTGGTATGCCATTGGGGGTTGTAGTGAGTTTGAATGTGATCATACACATCATACAACACACATACACACACACACACACACACACACACACACACACACACACACACGCACACACACGCACACACACGCACACACACACACACACACACACACACACACACACACACACACTCGCAGTGCCAGTATTGACATGCATGGGTGCATTGCTTCACGGGTGTGTAGTGCTCAACTGTGCCAGAAAGATATGCCAGGCTAGGTGATGGGTATACCTTGGCATCAGCCCATATGACATTGGTCTGCATTGTGGCTCAGGGGTGTAGTTTCTGGGTTTGCCTACACAGGTGGGTATTGTATTCACTATCCAGTCACCTGGGTGACTATTGCATGTGGCCAATGTGGTGCATTACTTGCCATGTATGTGTTCCTTAGTCCATGACATGGACAGTGTCTGGGATGTACACACCTCACAGATGCATGTACAGTGACATGTGGAATTGTACGTGGGGTGGCTGGCCCATGTTGTGTACACAGATTGTTATCATCAGATTTGCCAGTCCTGGCCTCGTGGCAGGAATTGTTAATGGACAGCAGGTTTATCCTGCACTAACATTGATAGCATGATACCAGCATTCCCTGGTGTCAGTGGCATCTGTCCATACAGTGCATGCTTTTCAGGCATGGTATGTCCTTTGTCGGTCACATTTGATGGCATCACAGGTGTTGGTGGTGTCCAGTGGGGAACATAGGGAAGGTGCACTGTCGGCATGTACATGCCTACTGGATAGATGGACAGGGTGCCATGCCCTCTGTAGCCTACTGCAATCAAATCATGGTTACTATCAGTAGGCAATATGCAGGGTACTACCAACACAGAGACAGTTGCCTAGGCAAGTGTGTGTGTGTATGAGACATGGGTTGAGAGTGTTCTCTGGGTGATACTAGGGTTGCTAACTTTGTTTGCCTGGCCTTGATGTCACATGTAGGGGTATGGATTTGCACCCCAGCCTCTCAGGTATTTCACATCTGTTATCCCTGTACAGTGGACATTGTGATATATACTAGGGCCACCATAGAAGAAATATTCAAAACCCACTTCACATTGAGTCCATTACACATTCACATCCACCTCCAAATAGGATATGACTTACAAACACAGGTACACACATACCTGTCATGTCTGGGATTAGACCTCCTACCTAACTAGTTTATTACACTACAGCACTATGCAGTTATAGGACATGCCACAGAGATTATTGGGGTACTCTGCCCCCAAAGGTGTATTTCACAATGAATGACATCAGCAGGATTGCCAAAGTAGGGCATTTGAATTGTAGTGAGTTTGGCTAGTTTAAAATGCATTGCTCCCTACACAGACATAGAAACACACAAAATATCCACAACTGCCATGTGTAGGAATAGAAACCCTACCAGAGCTCTATATCACACTACAGTGTGAAGCTGTTATAGGACACATCATGGGGTTTATTGGAGTACTCCTTCCCCAAAGGTGTATTTCACAATGAATGACATTAGCAGGATTGCCAAAGTAGGGCATTTGAATTATAGTTAGTATAGCTAGCCGAAAATTCATTGTTCCCTACACAGACATAGAAACACACACAAAACATCCAGAGCTGCCATGTGTGGGAATATTAACCCTACCAGAGGTCTATATCACACTACAGCATGAAGCTGTTATAGGACGCACCACCTGGATTACTGGATTACTCTTTCACTATGTGTGCATTTCACAATAAATGACATCAGCAGGATTGCCAAAGCAGGGCATTTGAAATGTAGTGAGTGTGGCTAGCCTAAATGCATTGCTCCCTACACAGACATAGTAACACACATAAAACACCCACAACTGCCATGTGTGGGAGTAGAACCACTACCAGAGTTCTATATCACCCTACAGCATGAAGCTGTTATAAGACACACCACGGGGATTACTGGAGTACTTCATTACCAAAAGTGTATTTCACAGTGAATGACATTGTCAGGATTACCAATGTAAGGCATTTGAATTGTAGTGAGTGTAACCAGCATAAAATGCATTGTACCCTACACAGATGGTGACACACACACACACACACACACACACACACACACACACACACACACACACACACACACACACACACACACACATACACACACACACACACATTGCCATGTCTGGGATTAGAACTCCTACCTAAGTAGTTTATCACACTACAGCAGTACGCAGTTATAGGATGCGCCATGGAAATTAGTGAGCTACAACTTTCCAAAAGGTGTAGTTCACAGTGTATGACATCAACAGCCTTGCCAAAGTAGGGTATTTGAATTGTAGTGAATGCGACTAGCCTAAAAAGCATTGCTCTCTACACAGACAGCAACACACATAGTTGCCATATCTGGGATGAGATTTCCTACCTAATTAGTTTATTACACTACAGCAGTACACAGTTGTAGAATGCGCCATGGAGATTACTGGACTACAACTTTCCGAAAGTGTATTTCACAGTGTATGACATCAGCAGTCTTGCTAATGTAGGGCATTTGAATTGTAGTGAGTGTAACTAGCCTAAAAAGCATTGCTCACTACACAGACACACACACACACACACACACACACACACACACACACACACACACACACACACACCCACACAGACCCACACACCCACACACCCACACATACCCACACACACACACACACACACACACACACACACACACACACACACACACACACCCACGCACACCCACGCACACCCACGCACACACACACACACACACACACACACACACACACACACACACACACACACACACACACACACACACACACACACACACACACACACACACACACACACACAGATGCCATGTCTGGGATTAAAACTCCTATCTAACTAATTTATCACACTGCAGCAGTACACAGCTGTAGGACGCACCATGGAGATAACTGGGCTGCAATTTTCCGAAAGGTGTATTTCACAGTGTATGACATCAGCAGCCTTGCCAAAGTAGGGTATTTGCATTGTAGTGAGTGTGACTAGCCTAAAAAGCAGTCTAGTCTACACAGACAGAAACACATACACACAGTTGCCATGTCTGGGATTACAACTCCTATCTAACTAGTTTATCACACCACAGCAGTACGCAGTTATAGGAAGCACCACAGAGATTACTGGCCTACGCCTTTCACAAGGGTGTATTTCAAAGTGGATGACCTCAGCAGGCTTGTCATAGTAGGGCTATGGGAGGGCAGTGTGTGTGCATGGGCCATAACCCATTCATCTAGAGGTTGACACACCACATGCAGGCACACTCAGGAATATATTCCACAGGTACGTGTATACAGCTGCTAGATGACTACTTTCTTGTACAGTCATGTTGCACAGCTAGCACTTGCACCACATAGTCCGTAATGCTGACAGATACCAGTGGCTAAGGTCTACAGTGAGTGACATCTGAACCACATGTGGTTGTAGCCATTTGTCTGTGTGCTGGATGGGACAGGCCTCATAATGGATGGCCCCTTGTGACAGTCACTTTCTTCCACACATCAATGTATGTCTACTTTTGGCTTATTATAGTGTGTTGTCCTTGGATGTGTGCCTGTATTCCTATCCAGTGTGTGTGCAAAGCATGAGTGGTGCATACTGAGGAGTGTCTGCACTAACATCTGCAACTGCCAGATATGTCTGGTCCAATGTTGTTTGCAGACATGACCTTCATTTAAGTGTGTGAGCATGCCCAGTATGACCTTTCAGTATATTGTTGACTGACATTGCCTTCATTTCTCTATGTGTGTGCGCATTTCCAGTATACCCTTCTGTATTGCATGTGTGGATCAATTCCATGTAGTTTGTACTGCAGTGCAGAACTTTGTGTTGTACACCTACAGGTAGCATACTCTTTCTGCAGGGTATCTGTTGATCATTTGGCAATATGGGGACAAACTGTGCAGGGGATAGTGTGTACTGTAGGTGATTGTGTCTGTGTTGCTTCAGCTGCATGGTACTGCTGTTAGCAGAGATATTCAGACATATGTACTGTTATACACAGTGATGTTTTCTGTCTTCATGTACTGTCAGGTGGACATTCTTGCTCACAGTGATGACTTGGGAGACAAGGGTGACTGCAGCTGTGTCTGGTATTGTGGGCAGACACCTATGTATTCATGGTAAGTTATGCCATTCTGAAGGGGGACCTGCACTTGGTGCTTGGTTTGTGAATCCAGTTCAGCACCTGGGTACAGTGCTGGCAGAGGATCCCATACTTGTTTGCCCATCAACATGTGAGTGTGGTCTTATCTTGCTGTGTCAATGCCTCACAGCTGTACAGATTTGCACAGGTTAGCCAGATGCAGGGGCCATGGGTCAGGACATTTACCCTATTGTGGTGTATGGGCAGGTGCGTAGCCATCCATGTATGTGTTTTCAGTCAGGGATAGTGTGTGCACACCTCTTGGTGTCAGACCATGCACATTCCATGCTGCCCATGCCCCCCCCTGTTATTCTAACCTCTTCCATACATTATGCATGCATTCTCTGATACTTTCCTTAAGGTTATCACCCCATCACAGGTGTGTGTTAGTGTTGGTCCACAGTTCATGCAGTGGGACATGGTGGACATGTTGCTGTGGTTTGTCCACATGGCCTTGCATATTGCTTATGTGGAGTGTGTTATGTTGTTATTTGGGTGTCCATGACATAACATGAATTGGCAGTACATGTGAGACACAGGCCATTGGCAGACACTTGTGGGACATTAGGTGATGCTGCAGGCCAGATTTGGCAAGCCATTGCATTCTGTCAGTGCTACAGTCCCAGACCACCATACAGTATATTCCCCTGGGATGACAGGATAGGTGTGGTAGGTGTCCATGCCAATACCTTCTATCAGTCTTGATCAGGTGGCGTGGATGCTGGCAGGGGGCTACCTACAGCTAGGGACACACCTGCATGGGACACCTGCACTGCATGCTGCAGTCTTCCACTATTTCCATATATAGGTGGGGTCTTACTGTACCCATTCTCCACAGCAGGGATATTACCAGAGAGGTATCTGTGGGTGGTGTTTGTGTGGCTGGGTGTATGTGTGCTATGGACACTACTTGCATCTGACACACAGATATCCTTGGGGCATTCCAGTTATGCTGGCATGTCCAGGTACATCAGCTGATTCCCAATACATCAGTCCTACCTCCTTTGTGATCTGCAGGTGTTCAGGCAGATGTCACTGGTATCCTCTACTACAAATCCAGTTACTGTAATGCATACCTATATGTACAAATCCAAGGGCATCTCCATTTCACAGTGACACAATATATACTGTATGTCTCGAGTACTGCTTGTATATCTAGCCCAACAGCCATGCCATGTCAGTCTTTCAGATGGTGACACATATTACCACGTTACATGTACAATGGCTTACTGCTAGCATGTGTTATGCTGGTGGGGATTGCCTTTGGCACTGCAGTCGTGAGGGCTTGTCCCCTATCATCAGCACTAGTGGGTAATGGCCACCAGGTCTTACCTCAACATCCATACATACTGACCAATCTCACACATTATGAAACACACACCATCCTAACACACACAGACCTGCATATTGTGCAAATGCGACAACCTATCTTGCTACCTTGGCCATCTCTGGGCATCTGTGCTCCACTCATATTTTACCTACTCAGCATCTATATCACGTTATCGAAAGTTTACTTAATTGAATCAATAAAGGTCGAACTTTATTGATCGATTAAGTAAAACATTGAAAAAACATAAAAAAAACTAATTTAAAACAAATAAAACTAAATGGCGTAGGCCCCCAACACTCCCCACACTTAAATATACCAACTCCAAGACCATACTACATTGAGGTAAATGGAAATCTCCCCTTACGGAGATTTCCATTTACTTGTACAATGTTCTTCACTTTTGATATTGTCGTGCCGACAATATCAGACTCGATATTGTCAGCTTAAGACAACGTGAAGTAGACCCCCTACTCATACATGTTACTACATTTCTACACAGGATTGGCGGGCACACCTGAGTGTCACTACATTTCTACACTGGATTGGGGGAAGGGGCAGACCTGTCTGTTTCCACATGTCTACATAGGCGTGGGGGGGAGGCACACCTGACTGTTACTACTATTCTACATAGGATTGTGGGGGGGTCACCTGACTGTTTCTACATTTTTACATCAGATTGGGGGGGGCACATCTGACTGTTACTACATTTCTATGCTGGATTGGGGGTAGGGGCATACCTGACTGTTTCTACATCTCTACATTGGAGTGGGGGGCCACACCTGACTGTTACCACATTTATACATAGGGTTGTGGGAGGGCACACCTGAGTGTTTTTACATGTCTACATAGGATGGGGGGGCACACCTGGCACTTGCACACATTTGCTATGACTGTACTAGTATGTCAGGTACTTCATTTCATTCTGTATTCTAACCTATCATACTGACTAGAGGCATATCAGTGTACTACAGGTCTTAGCTTTGGTTGCCCTACATATTAGTGTCTGACTTCCTACCCTTCAGAACCAACATACCACTGCCTGACCTGCTGTAATCTGTCTGTGTAGGCCTGGGGGTGTTACCTATAGGCATCATTCAGAGGCCATAGCACAGGCTCTGTTTGGGTTTGTCTACACCTGTCCTGCTGGCTGAGACTGTTGTTGGGTGTGTGAACCTCCCTGACTGGCATGTGTGAGTCATATGGACACGTCACCCAGCACATTTCCTGCAGTGGGTTTTGTTACCTTTTGCAGTACTGGCTACTATGGTTACTCCTGTATATGTTACAGATGTCATGGTGCCACTATGAGTGTCTACTATCTGTTGCCATAGCATTCAGCCACCCAATTCCCTTGCATGCTCACATCCATACCATAGATACAGGTAATGATACATTCTACTCCATTTGGCAATTGGTAGGTTGATTAACTTACCTTGTGGGTGTGCCAGGATTGAGGATGGTGATGGAGGGCTGCCTATGTCGGATGCACATAGTACACTCCCTCTACATGGTTGAACACAGGTAGTGTCATGTTTGGCATCCATTTTACTGTATGTGCGAGTCAGAGACAGGTGTCATTCCTTGGGTCCCTACTGTGTCAATGTATGTGCTATGCACTGCCTCTTTGCCAAGACCAGGGCATACTGGGCATGACTCCATCTACCTACTGGGGCAGGTTCAGGTTGTTCCTCCTCTGAGTCACTCTGTGCCTGTGCAGGCCTTGGCATTGGTGGGAGGCTGTGTGGACCTACCCCGTGCTGTTCCTGCTGCAGCTGTTTCCACAGGATCATATTGTGTAGCATGGCACATACCATAGCAATTTGAGTACATGTAGCTGGTGAGTACTGCAAGGCTCCACCGGATGTGTCCAGGCACCGGAACTGTGACCTGAGCATCCCAAACACACACTCTATTATAAGTCTGGTCTGAGTGTGTGCCTCATTATGCCATTCTTGTTCAGGTGAGTGTGAATTTCTGATGGGTGTCATCAGCCACGGCTCCAGTATGTAACCAGCATCCCCCACTAGGTGACCATAGGGGATGTCCCCATTGGCAAATCTCTGGTACAGCTGCATCAGATGCCAAATGTGGGAATCGTGATAGCTTCTAGGGCAGCCAGCACACACATTCATTATAATGCCCTGGGCATCGCACATGACCTGGCAGTTGATGGAGAGGAGACCCCAGCAGTTGATGTAGGCCCTACCCTGATCACCCAGTGGTGCTTTGATGCATATGTGCATGCAGTCTATAGCACCCACTTCCTCAGGGTATTCTGCTATTTGGTGGAAGAGATGCATATTGCTGGCCAACATCTCACGGGTGTTGAGGAAATATACGTGCTCACTGACATGTCCTGACATGACATCCAGGATCTGGTGGAATACTCTGGATGCTGATGACTGTGAGATCACCATGATATCCCCAGTTGAGCTTAGGGAGGTACCTGTGGCTAGTATTCCTAGGCCTACACATACCTTGGTATCCACTGGGATGGGTTCCCCTCAGTCAGTTCGGTGTGTCAGCCGTGGCCGGCACAGCTCAACAATTTGCTGTAGGAGGTCCATGTCCACCCTATAGCGCTCCACTATCTCCAGCTCATGTAGCTCCTGGTAGGTTACCCTGGGTCTGTACACTCTTCTCTGTCTCCTGACTGTGGGTTGATCGGCAACATTCACATCCTCACCACTCTCAGCCTCTTGCACATGTTGTTGTATGTTGCCTGCTGCAGCCCCTATCATTTTGTAGTTTTGTTTGTTAAAAGTTCTCTGCTTGTATACACTGGTGGTGTAGAGTATGGGAAAAACCAGAGGGGAAGGTGTTTGCATAGTTTATAGTAGTGTTCTCGGCTGGGCTGGTCTGCTGCCTGTGTAATTGGCTGAGTCTGATACATTTCACCTGCCAGCTATGCTAGTTTTCCTCGATTAACTTCATACTACTGTTTTCCCTTTCCATTGACTTCCTGTTTAAGCCCAGTGGCGCGCTGGGCAAATACAGTGCTCAAATGTGCACAGAGCTGCTATTTCCTGGTTTACCTTTTTTTTTCTTTAAAACCTGGTGTGTGGCACGCACACCCACTTAGGCAATTTAAAGTGTGCTAGGCAGACTCAGACACACCCCCTTGCTTAGCTGTGCTTAGCTAGGAGCAAACCTGAGCCACAGGGCTCCAATCCTCTTACAGTATGCCTGACACACACACCCTTGATGTCAGCTAACTCCTAGGCTTGCACCAAGCTATTCCTGCTCTTACACTATTGGGACCTGACTAGCGTGCTGGGGAAAACTGGGATTCACTATCATTTTCCTCATTTGCATAGGATTGCCTGCTAATGCATAGTTACATGTCTCACACTGAGCCTCCCCCCTTAGCAACCACTACTCACTGGCCATGTTATCTTCTGCCTGCCTCTGACTTTAATGGCAGAATAGTGATTTTAGTTAGAATGCTTATTTTAGGTTTATTTTCTTATTCCCCCCCGTTCCCATTTGTGCGCTGCTGCCCTATGCTTAAACAGCTGAGATAGGCTAAAAAAAAAAAAAAATTAAAGTTTATTTTTTTATTTTTAAGCTGTTTTCAATGCCAGTGGCCTTATATGTGGCCACTGGCATGCTTCCTGACTGATATGCAGCTTTATTTGAGCTGTCACAGCTCCGTTTTGGAATTTGCAGAAATGTACTCGGTTACTAACCGAGTACATTTCTGCAGATTACACTAGTCCTGCCCAGCCGGTTTCCAGCTTCCTGGATTGTAAATTCACCTCATTTGCATGGGTTTCTCCTGCAAATGGGGTAATTTGCATAGAGGGGCTGAGTCCATGCAGGACTAGTGCAGGAGCGCTTGTGCACGTCCCTGTAGGCTATTCCTGGATCGCATGGCAGACATATTGCCTGCTAGAGCTCCTGCACTAATCCTGCACACCATGCAAGGCTTGCAGAATCTGATTGATTGTGTCTGTTTCTGCACTTAAACTGAAAGATAACATCTTTTTTATGGACCAGCCATGAAGTGATTTCATTTCAGCTATATTTCTGAAGTTTTGCATGTTAACCTTCTGTATTCCAGTTTCACCTTGTTACACTTAAACATTTACTATAGTGCTGGTACAGTTCTGTTCTATTCCAGTAGGGCATGCTGTGGTTCCATTTTAAGCACTTTGCAAAAATCTTTTCAACACGTACTTGTGTGCCAGCAGTTTGATGTATACTTGACATACAGTTCTAACACATTTGAAACACAAGTATCTTATATGAATCATGTTGATATTTACAAATAATATATAATAATTTACAAAATTCCAGATAGCTGGGCTAGCAGTATCTCCTTTTTTTACACTTCTATATAAATCATGTTAATATTCACATATGACATATAATTATTTACAGAATTCCAGCTAGCTGTGCTGGCAGTACCTCCTTTGTAACAAAATTCAATGTCTTATGTATTCTGGCTGACACCTTTGCTGCCCCCATAATGCCTGTTTTTAGATAGACTCCATCTAATGGATCACTCAACCTGACAAAGGAAACATACCAAGTATCAAATCACACCAAGTTGTGTTACATATCAATTAAATATGATATCAAAAATCTTATATGGCTTCACCTCCAATAGTTCAGCTTTGCTAAATGTAGAACCTGTTTAATAAATCTGGTCAACTTCTTTGAGAGGGTAATTCAAGCTGTGGACAGTGGACATGCTATCCGTATCGCATACTTCAATTTGGATGAGGCTTTTGATCTAGTCACTTCTTAATATACTCCCTCCTACATGACATTTTGTAACTAACTGAACTATTGATTTATATTTCTCTAGTGTTCATACACATATCACCTGCTCTCCTATCAGTAAAATAACCCTATATTTGGTAAAAATATGTTTTGACTAAAATTCATTAAAAGCTGGACTATAATTTTCATTTCTCTATGCATGTTGTATTTTTTCTTTAAATTTGTTCTCATGTCCAATGAACAATTCATGTAAGGCTTTATTTCTAATGAAACTTAACTTGTGATTTTCTTTACAGAATTTGTATTTTATTAAAATTGTATTTTAAATGGATGTTAATTGCTGATTTGTTTGTGTACCTTTTCTCCTCAGGCTTCCTCTTAAAATGAGTATCTTTACCAAGCCAGACTTTCTCAGTAAACAAGCATCAGTAAACAAAAAAAAAATCATGTTAATATAATAAACCAACTACATGAGCTCCAAATTAACCCATGCATAGTTAATTGGATTAGAAATTAGTTGAGGGATAAAACCTTTGTAGTGAGGGTGGCAGGTATGACTCAGTGCTCTGTGCTGGGATCTCTGCTATTTGGCATATGCTTAACAGATGCCAAAATTCCAAATTGGGATCTCTGACTAAACAAGTCTGAAGATGACTGCAGACTTGGTGTCATTCTCATGTCTCCCTTTGATATACAGAAGCTCCAAATGGAACTCACATGTCAGTGACTTGTGCTCAGAAATGTGTTAAAACTAAATGGTAAAAGTGCAATATCTTTGTATTTGTTACACAATCACTTCATCCGTATAGTGCAGAGAACACCCTATTTTAAAGTGAAAGTGTGGTGGGAGACCTTGAACAAAGGTAGCTAATTCCCTTGCTTTGACTGCCACATTGCAATAGTGGTTAGATAGTCTTAATATCTAGCATAGTTAACTGCAAAAGGCATTTTTTTCAAGCCCCATTGGAGTTCTTACTTCTCAATATTCTACATTTATTAGACATATTATTGAATACAATGCCTCTTTTGTAATGTATCTAAAAGGAATATCTAGCATCTGAAAGACCTCTGGGGTTTCTAACTAAAAATGTCACAGGGGTAAAGGACAAAATCGACCAGGAGGGGCTGGAAACACAGTCACATTATTCATTCTCCTATAGACGTTTTACAGGCAATCTGTGCCTGGCCTGTCAGATCCAAGACCTCTTATCTTTCCATAGTTCAAAAGTCCCACTAACACTAGAATCAGGCATCTAGACTTACTTCAGCAAATAAGTGGAGAGACAGATTTGTCAAACAATGTTTTCCTATTCTCTAGAACAAACTTCCACTCCAATGTATGCAATGGGACATGTTTCTTCTTCCTAAAAGTAGTTAGACAAATGGATGGGTATAACTGGGCTGCTTCTCCTTGAAAAGGGAAGTTAGGTCTAAGGGTGGGTACTGAAAATTATAAATGACCAACTGGTCCAGTTGCCTTGTTCACAGAAATGTATCTGCTTCAACCAGCGCACTGAGCCAGTACTATGTACCAGCACCCCACCCCCTCAGCTCTTTAAGTGGAAAAAAATGGGCCTAAATTAGTTCGCTGAAATTTTATTTCAGTGAACACCTATTCATTGACTCATATTCAGAGAAAATTGCTGCAGCAATTCAGTGAATTTACCAAGGGCAAATATGCAGTTGGCCAACTACACCACTTTGCCCTTTTCTCCACTGTAGTGCAATCTCTGAGTTGGTATATATAGTTTGGGAGTATGGATGGCGAACTTGAGTGGGTTCAATTCACTTAGATGTTGGTCTATTGTGCTGTGGGCAAGTATTTCCTTGCCCTAGGTAAATTCAGTGAACCACTGAAGTGATTTTTGCTAAATAGGGGTCAATGAATAGCTGTCCACTGAACTAAAACTTTGCCAAACTAATAGAGGCCCAAAATAAAGCACTTTGCTGTTATAAGCCAATCACTACATTGAAGAGCAAACCCCCCCCCCTTCTACCTTAGCCATTCAGGTCACATTTCTGTGCCCTGTCCCAACCTTCCTTTAACATATTTTATTAAAAACAAGAAAATACTTTCTTCTTTTAAACTGTAACAAACTCTCTGCTACAAATGTAACAAACAGTTGCTACAGTTTATACCTTGCCTGCACAGACTGCTATAATGCTTATGTTTTAGTTTACAAAAAGTCTTCTTTTTAAGCGGCCGCAAACTGCTTGCTACAAATATACCAGTCAGCTGATATAGTTTATACCCTGCCTGCATGGAGTGAAGAGCTACAGCACTCAGATGTTAGTTAATTATTTTTTTACTTTTAAACTGTAGCAAACTGCTTGGTATAATGTAACAAGCAGTTGTTACAGTTTAGATCACACACGGAGCTCAACAGCACTCAGGTTTTACTGCATGTGCAATACTGGCTTTTAAAAGTCTGCTTTTCAATAAAGAGAAATTGGGATTGGCTGATCATTCCCCCTTCCAACACTTTGGTCTATGGGCAGTTGCCCCTTTTGCCCCACCCTAACTACACTACTGTTGTTTATTCTATGACTCACTGATTCTGTAAACAAAAACTTTTAAATAGAAAGAGTAATACCTCTCAGCAACTTCAAGACAAAGACAGCACATGGGAAGGCAGTCCATTTGTAATCAACATCCATTCTGTATAATCTGATATCTTCAGATATCTGTAAACTCCTTTTTAATGCCTTCCCCATCCTGTATTCTTTTCTGAAGCAAATTTAAGAGTTATTTTCTACACCCAATGACAGATACATTTTATAGACAAACAGAAATGGGCTTGTCTATAAAATGCACAACTATTCCACATGTTTTAGTTATAGGTGACTCTATAGTCAGACATACAGATGCCCCACTCACCAGGTTGAACAAAGGAGAAGATTAAGGTCAGCTGCCTGTCTGGTGCAAGGACTCACTAGATCACACATGCACTCAAGTGTCTCAACGGCAAGTACCGTTATGCCTGTATCATAGTTCATGTTGGTGTGAATGACTTGAGATGTACCTCTCTGGACTATATGAAGAGAGACATGATTGAGCTCTCTGAATATGCGTCCCAAGTGGGTATGTCCCTAGCATTTTACCCACACCAATGATGATGCCACAATATAAATAGAAAATGATTGACTTCAATAATTGGTTTTGTTTCAGATGTCATTCTAATGGGATCCAGTTCCTGTCAGTCTGGGAAAACATGGTGGATAGATCACACTGCTTTCCCAGAGATGGTCTTCATCTGGCACCTCTAGGCTTTTGGTCGCTGGCTAAGACATTTGCCTCCCCCATGATGCCTTTTCTAAGCAAGGTCACAACAACAAAATTCTCAATGTGAAAATATCAAATACAAAGAAACTAATGGTCATGCTGCTAAATCCTAGGAGTATAAATCAGAAACTGTACTCTATGGAAGCAGTCTTCTACCTGGAACATGATGTCTGTGCAGTCACAGAAACCTGGCTCAAGGCCACAGAAAGTACCCTGGCCTTGCAAGGCTACAATGTCTTCCACACTTTTAGACCACAAATTGAAGGTGTGAGAACCAAAAGACATGGAGTAATTATCTTCATTAAAGATAATTACACCTCTAGACTGTTTAGACAAGAAGACTCCATGGATCTACTCCAAGTCCAAATTACTGTGGGTAAAACTTTTCCTTCAGGTCTTCTTCAGTTACAGGTCCCCTTCCATGAACCAAGATGCCCATACAACTTATTTAGACCTACTTATCCCTTACCTGCACAGACTGCTATAATGCTTATGTTTTAGTTTACAAAAAGTCTTCTTTTTAAGCGGTCACAAACTACTTTTTTACAAATATAACAATCAGTTGATATAGTTTATACCCTGCCTGCATGGAGTGCAGAGCTACAGCACTGAGATTTTAGTTAATTATTTTTTTTACTTTTAAACTGTAGCAAACTGCTTGTTATAATGTAGCAAGCAGTTGCTACAGTTTAGATCACACATGGAGCTCAACAGCACTCAGGTTTTACTGCAAGTGCAATACTGGCTTTTAAAAGTTTGCTTTTCAATAAAGAGAAATCGGGATTGGCTGATCATGCCCCCTTCCAACACTTTGGTCCAAGGGCAGTTGCCCCTTTTGCCCCACCCTAACTACACTACTGTTGTTTATTATATGACTCACTGATTCTGTAAACAAAAACTTTTACATAGAAAGAGTAATCCCTCTCAGCAACTTCAAGACAAAGACAGCACATGGGAAGGCAGTCCATTTGTAACCAACATCCATTCTGTATAATCTGATATCTTCAGAGATCTGTAAACTCCTTTTGTAATGCCTTCCCCATCCTGTATTCTTTTCTGAAGCAAATTTAAGAGTTATTTTCTACACCCAATGATAGATACATTTTATAGACAAACAGAAATGGGTTTGTCTATAAAATGCACAACTATCCCACATGTTTTAGTTATAGTTGACTCTATAGTGAGACATACAGATGCTCCACTCACCAGGTTGAACAAGGAGAAGATTAAGGTCAGCTGCCTATCTGGTGCAAGGACTCACCAGATCACACATGCACTCAAGGGTCTCAATGGCAAGTACCGTTATGCCTCTATTATAGTTATGTTGGTGTGAATGATTTGAGACATACCTCTCTGGACTATAGTTTTTTTTTCTTTTATTTATTTTTATTTTACATTTGTTGTAAATATTACAAATGATGAGAGAAAATAGATTACAATTGTTACATAAATAATGAAGATTTGCAAAAAATTACAGCACATACAAGTCAACAAGTTGTTTACATTATAGAATTTAGATACAGTAAAGAGAAGTTATTTTACAATGAGATAAAAGGGAATTGCAGTACTTTATCAAGGTAAGGTGTAGAACGTAAGTTAAGTTGTGTTTACTAGTATCAGGCGTGCTTCCGGGGGGTAAGCAGCAAAGTAAAGGTAAGTGTGGTGAGATAGAGATATAGGTGAAGAAAGCAAAGGATCAGTCAGGGTTATTGCAAGGGCATAACCAATGTGTAATTAGGTGTATTTTGAGGTTTTGTTTAAAGAGAGGTAAGAAGAGAGTAGTGTTATTTCATTAGGTAACAGGTTCCAGTTTTTACTCACTGTATTAGAAAACAGGGAAGCTCCAGCTAGGTTGTTGGTTTTACTTATGCTGGCTAGAAGTTTGTTAGATGAGCATAGTGAATTTAAATTGTTGTAGGGGTTATGAGGTTGGAGAGTATGGGAGTGCTGTTAGGTTGGTAGAATATCTTGTGGGCAATGGTGAGTTGGAAGAATATTAGGTTGTTTTGTAGTTCAAGCCAGCCTATGTGCTGCAGATTAAGACAGTGGTGAGTCTGGAAGGGACTGCCTGTGGCAAATCTGGCTATGCTGTTGTAGGAATTAGCTAGTTTGATGAGATTATTTTTCTTTAGGTTAGTGTATATGGGTAAGGCGTACAGAAGAGTTGAAATTAAGTGGGTGTGAGCAATCTTAATTCTAGCTGTTGGAGTTAAGAAAGATTTGATTCTATATAAGGAGCCTATTTTCCTGCTAACTGCCTTTATGGTGTTGTATATGTGGCTAGCAAAATTAAGGTTATTGTCAATAGTTATTCCTAACAGTTTCGTGGTAGGGTCAGGGGATATAAGGGTGTTATTCCTGTAACCGACTGAGAAATCTAAGGGGGGAGACTTATTGGTGGGTGTGAAGAGTAGGAGCTTGTTTTTTTAGCATTGAGAAGGAGGCGACGTGTTGAGAAATATGTCTCTACTGAGTTAAATATCTTTTGGGTTAGGGAATGTAGTTCTGATATGGAGTTAGATGCGCATATTAGTGTAGAATCATCTGCATATTGTATGTAGGTGGCTTGAGGAATTGCAACATGGAGGTCATTGATAAATAGTGAGAATAGGAGAGGTCCCAAAATAGAGCCCTGGGGGATGCCAAGTGTGACTGGCAGGAGAGAAGATATGTTATTTTCTCAGAGTACTGCCTGTTGCCTATTTCTGAGGTAGGACTTGAACCACTGAATAGCTTGAGAGTCGAGGGAAAGGGATTGAAGAATATTTATAAGAAGGGTATGGTTTACCATATCAAAAGCTTTTGAGAGGTCACTAAAGAGTGCAGATAAGAGTTTGTTTTTATTGCGATTTCTATTGATGGCATCAGTAAAGGATAATAGAGCAGTTGTGGTACTATGTGATGGCCTAAAGCCATGTTGGCAGTTAGCTATTATGTTGTGCTGTGTCAAGTGGTTTAATAGTTGATGGTGAATGCATTTCTCCATAATCTTTGCTAAGGGCAATAACAGAGCTATTGGCTGGTAGTTAGAGTACTCATTAGAGTTACCACCTTTGTGTAAGGGGATAATGTGAGAGATTTTCCAGATATCAAGAATGGCTCCCTCCTTTATGGTTCTATTTATGAGTAGGGATATTGGAAAGGCAATTGCTCTGGCTGCTTTATGCAGATATTCAGATGGAAGCTGGTCAGCAGAAGGAGTACAAGGCTTAATTTTTCTGGATTAAGTTGTAGATGAACGTGGTAGATATGGGTTGCAAATGGAATGCAGGAAGTGACCCAGGTGTGGTGGTAGGTATATTTGAGTTGTCTAGGGTTAGCTGACTAGCTAGCGATTGTATGGTCTCTGTGAAAAAAGCATTAAAGGCATGGGCAGTTTGATGGGGGGTATTTAGATTGGTCCCTAGTGGTGTAGGAGTATGAGAGTGGCCTGGGAGAAGGAGTTTGTTGATGCTTGACCAGAACTTCTGAGGATTATTATGGTGAGTTTCCTGTAGTTTACAATAATAGTTATTTTTGTCTGTAAGTATTGCCTTTTTTGTACTATATCTTAACTGCCTAAAGGTTTGTTGCTCAGAGATATCTTTAGTGGCTCACCACTTAGCCCAAGACTTGTTCCTGAGCAGGATTTTTGTTTGGTTTCTTTAGTTAGCCAGGGGGCTGGTTTGGATTTCATTCTGATAGACCATTTGGGTGCATGGGTATCTAAGATAGCTAAGAATTTAGAGTTAAAATTTTTAATAGCTTCTTCAAGTGGGAGAGTTTTTAGGGGGTTCCAGTCACAGGCTTCACTTTGGAACAATACTGGGTTAAAGTGTTTGTGCGCTTAATCTTATAAGTGGGGGGGGGGTTAGAGATATCATTTTTCTGCCTAGTAATATAGGTCAAAGTATGATCACTAATGTCATCAGGGAGAGTTCCAACCTTATAAGCTTGTTGCTGTCTATGAGTATCCAGTCTAATGTGCTCTCTTTTTTGTTTTGTTTGTTGATTCTGGTTGTGGAGGTGATTGTTTGAGTAAAGACGTGAAGGCTGATGAGGGAGGTAGGAGTATCAGCAATGATTCCTTTCCAGTAAGTGTTAAAATCACCTAATATTACTGTCTCTTGTGGGTAAGTTAAGGACACCCAGCTTAGTATATCCTTTATTGTATTTGGTATTATTGCCAGGAGGTAGGTAAATGCAAATGATATCTAATGATTTGCTAGGGTTGATATGAAGTCCAGAGATTAGTACTTCTGCCTTACTGTCCTGAGGTTGGTTGTATGGTAAGGGGGAGACATGTAATCCATCTTTAAATAGAATTGCGACTCCCCCACCCTTACATTTTAATCGGTCTTGTCTCAATATGTTGTAACTTTGGGGAACTATTGCATTGTCTTTATTCCCTGGTTTTAACCATGTTTCTATTAGGCAGAAGATGTCAAATGAATGGGTATCTAGAAGGGCCTGGAGGTGGGCTACTTTGTTGTTAACACTGCAGATATTAAGGTGTTCTATCAGAAACGAGTTAGGTAGTTTAGGCTGAGCAACTAGAGTGGCTGGATTTGTTGGGCCTGGGGTAGCTGGATTTGTTGGTCCTGGGTTAGCTGGATTTGTTGGTCCTGGGTTAGGGTGGATGTCACCATCTTTTAAGGGTAGATCATTTAGTTTTAATGTTGGGTTAAGTAAAAAGTTGATTAGATATTTAACTTTCTTTACTGTGGGTTTATCATATTTAATGTGAGAGAGTCTATGGTATTCGGCTAGTAGATAACTAGGATCAGAAGTGAGGGTTATCTGACTATGGGAAAGTATGGGGGTGTATGACTGTCTGTTTTGGGAAGTAAATAAACTCATAATAATACTGATTTTCAATAGAGGTAAGGATATAGGCTGAGGAGAGGGCTGTCAGTATAGCTATGAGTATTAGCTTGGTATAGAAGGCTTTGGTTACTTTGGACATATTGATGGAATTAATAATGATTTGTAAGGAGGTGGGACAGAGTTAGGATAGTAAAGAGGTAAAGGTTAGGCAGAATTAGAGAGGTGGAACTAAATACTAATTAGGCATCTGATAAGAGAATAGCTAAACTAGTTAAGTAGTGGCCGCTATTAGGAGTTGGTTAGGAGAAGGGGTGTGGCTGTTAATGTGCATTGGTTGATAAGTAGGAGAGATGGGATGGGAGAGAGGATGTGGTTAAGGAAAGTATAAGTTTAGGACCCCTGGGGGTGGGTGAGATTTGGGGATAGGGTAGGGGAGTGGATTGAGCCCGCAGGGCAAACGGAGTGGGTAGAACCAAAGGAGAGAAGAAGATCTGTGAGAAACAATCAGTAGCAAGTTGATTGCTGAGGATAAAGTTTGGAGGTAGTAAAGGTAAGTGAGGAGGTAGGTATGAAAGGTGGAGAGGGATGTTTAAAGGAGAAAGTAGTAACAAGAGTAAAGTAAATCACAGGGAAAAGAAGGGTCCAAGAGGGGCTAAAACCAAAGAAATAGTAAGGAAGCAAATAGAATATTGAGAGATTTACTAAATGAAACAGCTTGCTTATTAAAGGGAATAGAAGGACCAGGAGGGGTTAAAGCTAGAAAAGAAAGGAAGAAAAAATACTGTACTAGAGGAAGGGGCTTTATAAAAGTTACTCGAATAAGAGTAGGCAGGGGAGCCACCTGGTGGATACACACTATAATTGCAGCAGGGGACAAATAAGGGCCAGATATTGAAA
This sequence comes from Protopterus annectens, assembly GCF_019279795.1. Lineage (NCBI taxonomy): Eukaryota > Metazoa > Chordata > Ceratodontiformes > Protopteridae > Protopterus > Protopterus annectens. The sequence goes on along the minus strand of NC_056735.1, from coordinate 595,184,440 downwards.
GGGTATGGCTGCTGGTTGTCCTTGCTAGGGAGAGAGCTATAACCACCTTGCACCTCAGGTTATAGTTAAAAATAATTATTACAGAGTACGGTATCTGTTAAACATACTTTCTGATTATCTGGAATGTGTTATTCGCAGGGAGAGTTTGGCTTTATTCCTGTACCAGGGGATAGGCAAAACCTGTTTGGTTGATGAATAGAGTTTCTAGTTGTCCAGCAGGGCTTAGCTACTTAGGCAAGCAGGGTAGTCAGGATGGTGAAGCTGGAGAGATATACAGATATAAAAACTGTGATGAAGTATACAGAGATAACAACTGTGATGAAATAAACAGTAGAGTGAATGTACAGGTTAATAAAGTGGTTGCAGATAGGCATTAGTCATATGTAGCAAATGCATAAATAGAATATAAAAAGAAAAAAAAATATTATCATGAGATGTATTGTTGGTATCTTAGTTATGCTTGTTCTCTAGACACATTTGGTGGTGATATTCTATTGCAATTAAGGTCGGGACTGGCCTATAGTAGTAGGGGCACATGGGTCAGGTAAGGAAATGTATAATGCACCCAGCTTCAAATAGAAGCACTATAACAGTTCTCTACAGCACCCACAGCTATTTTAATTAATAAAGTAGAGAAAAATATGTATAAAAAAGTGTAGCAAACAGCCCACAAGGCAAATACTTTGTTGTAGTAGAAAAAAGTCACGAATAATGTTACAAATGTTAATGTTAGATCTGGAGCATTTCTCCCCGGCCTCCGCTGAAAACAGGCTCTGTGGAACCTAGTCGGACTTTCCCGGTCAACAAATGTTAAATAAATAAAATAAAAAATAAAAATAAAAACCAAGCAGTCCTAGTAGATATAAAAACATAAAAACCTTTAATTACACAGACACGGTAAGCACTTTCACTAATAAGCTTCTTCAGACCATAGAATACAATAATGAAGAGAAAATCCTTTTATATATACATATAAAAATGTATATATATATATATATATATATATATATATATATATATATATATATATGCGTGTATTGTGTATATTAAATATGTGTGCTAAAAATCATCTCCATTTTTTTAACAGAGGTTTTATGGAGGCTCTTTCATTCAGCCCACTCCCCCTATCAGCTCTAAGAGTAATAATCCATTTTGTCTCCCTAAATTCAATGTGGTTCCTAATGTCTCCTTGCCTGATGCTAGTTGCTATGACCTTAAGGGGCCTAAAAAGAAAGTGATGGCTATCATCATGTCGCATGACATGTTTTGCCAACGTATTATTCTCAGATAGTTTCTTAATATTATAAATGTGTTCTCTTATCCTGTCCTTGAATGGTCTGTTGGTTTTACCAACATAAAGCAATGGCATATCTGATACTCAGCTAAATAAATAATATTGAGAGTTTTACAAGTGGCATCAGCTTGGAACGAATATTCCGTACATAAATCTGGATGATAAAATTTATCTGATGTGTTAATATATGGGCAAAAAGTACACTCACCACAAGGCCGAGTAACACCTCCAATCCTATATTCACTAGTGTAATTTTGATAACAGAGACGCCTTTTCAAGTTTTTCCTGTTCTTATATAAGAACTTAGGTCATTCACCAACTATTTCTTTAATATCATTGTCCACTTGAAGGACAGACCAATTTCTACAAAAAATATCAACTAACTCCCTACTATCAGAAGTATAAAAGAGGGGCACCTTTAATAATTGACTTCTATCACACTTATAGTTGGTGCTACTAGCATTTAAAGGGCCAAAATATGGTGCAGCAGTGCCCTGACGTAAAACACTAACATCTTGCAATTAATCAACAATTTCATTTTCTCGATATCCTCTAGATAACAACCTCTTTCCTAGAGTATTAAGTTCCTTTAAAAAGTTGTCTTCTGTGGGATTCAACCTAGATGCCCTAACACCTTGACCTCAAATTAAATTTAGAAAAATGTATCCGGGGTGCATGCTGATCCTAAATAGGAAAGAATTCCTATAGCATGACTTACGAAATACACCTGTATTGATAAGGCCATTGCTCAATTTTTCAATATAGAGGTCAAGATATTCAATTTGTGTGGGTGACCAATTCATAGTAAATTGCAAACAAGTGGTAAGAGTGCTAATCATACAATGGAATGCAAACAATTCATCCACGCTACCTCTCCACAATAAGAAGAGGTCATCTACGAAACGTAGATAGAATAAGACGTGCCTTAAATTCTTCTATTTCAAAAAGTATAGTGCTCTCCCAATGTGCCAAAAACATGTTTGCACAACTATTGGCACATGAGGTCCCCATAGCAACTCCATGACACTGAATATACATATCATCAGTGAAGATGAAAATATTATACTCTAATATCATTTCCAAGAAGTATGTAATCAGATCAGTCTGAACCAGGGAAAGGTCATTGTGACCTACAAGGTATTCATGTACAAACTGAACCCCCAAGTCATTGGGGATAACTGTAAAGAGAGAGTGTACATCCAGGGTAACAAAAAAATATACTCTCTAAATCATGAACATCTTTAACACAGTCATAAAGATCAATAAGGAACTGTTTAGAATCTCTGAGAACAAATTTGTTCAGATTAATTACTGGCCTGAGATGTTTCTCAACATAAACTGAGAGGGGTTCCGTGACCCATCCTCCACCAGCCACTATGGGTCTCATTGTTGGAACAGATGTATTTTTATGCACCTTTGGTAACCCCTGTATTATAGGTATAAGGGGATTTAGGACAACAAGATAATCATAAGTGTACTTAGTAATGAGTCCTCCTCTAAACACATCCATCAAAGAATTAAAAACAGAACTAATAATCACATGTACATCTTTAAGCAAAATTTTCTTTTAAAATTTCTTTACACTTAACATGATTTCCATAGACCTAACATAATGCGAAGTGTCCATGGTAGTAATAAGTCCACCTTTATCTGCAGGTTTTATCGTAATTAATTTATTATCCTGCAGGTGCTTTTGTGCTGTTCTCTCTTGAAAGTTGAGATTACATTTAGTTCTCCCACTAGTCCTAGATTTAACATTATCATAATATTTAAGTAGTTCATCCTCTGTGAGCTTCATATATGCATCAACTAAAGGATGCTTAACAGGAACAAAGTCACTTAACTTCTTCAAAGAACAAACTGGCGCTGAAACTACCTCGCCTACCTGTTTATTTGAATCACCATAAAGCATGCGAAGCATGATGTTCCTACAAAAAAACTTTTAAATCCAATACAGTATCTGATAGCCTACTTCTGCATGTAGGGATAAAGTTTAATCCCCTGGACAAAACACTCCTTTCATCCAGAGAAAGTTCATATGATGAAATATTAAAAACTAGTGACTGTTCATTTTCCCCGAACTCTGTAGAAGGGTTGATACAAACACTGCTGAAATAACTGATCACAATTATCAAAATGTGTTGAATTTATCGGATGTAAGACTTAGAAGTGAACAAGAACAACTTCTTAATAAAGGCCTAAGTTTTATACCTGGTTTCTTTACTGATGAATATAATACAGTTAATGATGTATTATCCTTTTGTCATAACCTTAACTTAAAGTTATTTTTTACAGATAAAACCTCTCAAAGATCTGAGGATTTCAGATTTCTAAAATCGGATTTCCAAACTCCTATGAACAAACATGTGTCTATATTCCTTCAGTCAGTTCTCAGAGATCTACATTTCCCACATAGGGAATCTTGTATTGTGGGACAAAACATCTCCCCATCTGAAAGGGTTGCTTTGGATGAACTTAGGCACAATCATAACATTGCGATTCTGCCAGCTGATAAGGGAGGTGCAGTGGTAGTTATGAATATGGGATATTATTTGAATGAAGATAAAGGTCAACTAGCTAATACTCGATGCTATATGCATATGTCTGTTGACCCTACTGCTGTATTTAAGAAGGAAATTGACACCTTCTTAAATCAAGCAGAGGAGGAAGGTATTATTACCAAGAATAATGTGAAACATCTGACAGTTACAGATCCTCAAAAACAAATATTTTACCTTCTTCCTAAGATTCACAAATCCCTTTCTAAACCTCCGGGGAGACAATTGTGTCTGGTATAGGTTCTTTAACCGAACCTCTATCGGCCTTTCTAACACACTATTTAAAACCCCTGCTTACCTCAGTAAGAGCTAGACTTCGAGATACTACTCACTTCCTTCAAATTATACAGGACACACAACTGGAGCCAGGGTGGTTAATGTGCACACTGGATGTGAAATCCTTATATACCAGCATACCTCATTGGGCTGGACTGCTGTCTTTACAGTATTGGCTGGAACATTCAGCATTATACCCATCTGGATTCAATACATTACTGGTATTCATGGCAGAACATGTCCTAAACAAGAATGTCTTCTATTTTCATGGGGAGTGTTTTTGGCAACTACAAGGTACGGCCATGGGAGCATCTTTTGCTCCCATATATGCTGATTTATTTATGGCCTTTTTTGAAGAATGCATGATCTATGATCCCCTCCATAATTTATATATGGTGGAGACTGACATCTGGCGCAGATACTTGGATGATTGCTGGATGGTGTGGAGGGCGGGTCAGACATATTTACAAGAATTTGTAAAATATCTGAATGAAAACATATGGGGCATTGAGTTTACTGTAACCTCGAATCATGATACCACTGATTTTTTGGATGTCACAGTATACAGGAATACAGATCATACTTTGAGTACCAAGACATACTGGAAATATCCACAATATAACACTCTGCTCCATGCATCAAGTATGCATCCGAACCACACCATCCGGAATATACCAAAATCCCAATTTATGCGTATTAAATGCATTAGTTCATCTGAACAAGACTTCGAACAAGCCAGATTAAATCTTTACCATAGATTTAGAGACAGGGGATATAGAGAATCAGATATATGCAGAGCAAGTGAATGGTCCACTATCCAAGATAGAAACATCTTGTTACAATATAAAAAATGAACAGCTACCATGGAAGAATCCACTCTTAGGTTTGTGACCACATATGGAAGGAATCATAATGTTATTAGGAACATATTGAATAGCCATTGGAATATACTGTTGGCCAATGATGAATTAAGAAAACTATTAGGTCCTAAATGTATGTTTTCATTTAGACGTGGAAAAACATTGGGAGGTCTCTTTTCTCATTATAAGCACAAGGAGAGTGGAGGTGCTATATACCAACAAATGACTATGACTGGAGATAAACTCTTGAGCACCTTCCTATGTGGTCACTGTAGCTCATGCTCACATGTAAGTAAATTGAAAGAATTTACCAGCGCAAACATGAATAGAGTGTATAATTCCAGAGTATTTGGAAATTGTAGCAGCAGTTGGATCATTTATTTAGCTACTTGCCAATGTAAAGCTTTCTATATTGGCCAGACATCTCGCTCACTCAGAATAAGAATGACTGAACAAAAAAGTGACATCAGGAACAGAAAAGAAACCAATGCTGTATATAGACACACTACTAAACACACTACTGCAAATTTTATGTTCATGGTTATTGACAAAATTACAGGGGACAGAAGTAACCAACAAGGTTGGCATACCATCTTAAACCACAAAGAACAATACTGGATTATCTATCTCGGGGGACTTTTTCCCCCTGGTCTTAATGATCACTTGTAAATAGCTTGAAGTTCATTACAGGAATTTATTGGTTAGTGGTAGTTGTGAATCATTTTTTCCTGTAGGCCTCCATAAGGTCATGTTTAGCTGTATATGTGTGAATATATTATGTCCAAGTAGAGCACGTCTGTTGTTCAAATAAATCGAGTAATCAGAGATAACATCAGTCCTTTTAAATCATGTGCCTAAACATAACACAGGAATATATATATATATATATATATATATATATATATATATATATATATATATATATATATATACATACATACGTATTTAAATAAATGTTTTGTTTGCAATTCATATATATGATTTTATAATCATTTGTTAACAGTTCTAAGACTGTGTATATATATATATATATATATATATATATTTGGATCAATTGACTAGCTGGTTGCTACTGTGGGCTAGTCTTTTTTGTGGGTTTAAAAATGGTCATAAGTACACAAATATGTACGTAGCCGCTTGATATGATGTAGCATGTCTTTTGTATAAACATTTTATAAATTAGGAGATTCCATTAGTACGTTAGAACTCTAGATTTTATGAAAAACTAGATAATTGGATAGGACGTTTGTCTCTTTATATGACATGCTCACACATATAATATATTGAGATATACAAAAATGTATATATATATATATATCTTAGAACTTATGTGTTGTATTTAACCAATAATATACACTAAATTCACTTAATAAGTTTTTATATGAAGAAAGCAATGTATGAGACATACAGAATATGTCTCTTAGTCAAGTTGTATATGACAAACATGATGCACTCCAGAGCATTATTTTTCTTTTCCTTACATACACAATTTGATATAATCAGCTTCCTCCAAACTCATTTTCTATTTTTATTTTCATTTTTTTGTTCCACTATTATATAGACATTATTGGTTTTGATGCATTAAATACTATGTTTGAACCTTACTTTATGTTTGAAACATAAAAATGCACTTTAACCATCTGGTTGGGCTATAGCATGTTTTCCATTGGTTGGGGATATGTATAAATACCCATTACTCTTAATAGAGGGGAAATTTTACCCACTGATGAAGGCTTGATAGCTGAAACTGGTTTGGAAGTATTTACTACAAGTATATGAAATAAACCATAATTGTGAATCTTATTTTAGACTTCATTGTCGCTGTATTGCATTTTGCTGGCTGCTGGTGTTTGGATGTTCATTTTCCCCCACATTTTGTTGAGAGTGTGGTTCTGGGTGTATTCCCCTGAATATTTGCGCTTCTGGTGCCCCCGACTCATAGACCTTGTCCGTCTCCCTCCTCGATCTGTTCTGACAAGTAAGGGAAACGAAATACCTTCCCCAGCATTATTATCACTATTCAGTGGGGGACGGGCATCTAAATGATTGATGTATGACCTAGGGCGAACTACAGGTTCAGTAGTATCGGTAGGAAGGGGCGTCTTACTGACAATAACTTTGGGATATAAACTCCCGCTATTATGTGCATGTATATTCTGAATTGCATTAACATCATCAGTTATAGGGGTGTTACAAGCTTCACTGTTGTCAGGAGCAAAATTAACAGCATCACTACTGAATGTAGATGTTATTTGCTCAACATTATTCACATTCCTCACATCATTATTAACAAGTCTAAAATCATTAGAGTTACTCCCATTAGGCATAGACCTGCTGACAGTATTCTTATTGCCAGCAGTACTTAAAAACTAAACATTGTCAGAAATCACAGAAGCAACAGTGGTAGAAAATCTACCTTTAGTAATAGAAGTATGCCATTCATTAACACCAACATTCACATCTGTGTCTACATTATTAGCATGTCTGGGCCACATAAAGACGTGGCCCAGTTTAAAGTCCTTAGTGTCTCTCAGTATCTTTATCTTTTTTTGTTGCAACAGCTTCCTTTTGAAAGCTGCAACACCATCTAAAAGGCTTTCAAATAAGGGATTTACAATCCTTGCAGCAAAGTTATTGAATATAAATTCTTGTTTCTCTTTAATAGCTTCAATAAGATTGTTCTCTTATGGCAAGAAGAAATCAACAAGTAAGCACATATATTTGCTGCTTACCTCAAGATTCAGCTGTTGCCAACGTGTAAAAAGTTCAGGGTATTGCGAGCCCTGTGTAGGCATGTTAAATACTCGTAAGCCGCATGGCACAATTCATTTATCCAGACAATACTGAAAATGGTGTCATTGTACCTGCAACCGTTTCAATTTCAAGAAATCCCTCTCAAGTTCCTCCATCAACTGCGGTAACCGTTCGGGCTCACCAGTCGCACTCGCGATATCATAATCAGCTGTTGCGAAATCAAACTGCGAAAGGATGCTCCTCTCAGGTATAAGATACTGACTGAACCTCTTACGAAGTGCTTCACTAACACTATTGCCTTTATTTGGATTATAGTCCAATTCGATCAAGCCAGGTGATTCCATGACCTTGTCCCTGTGGTTGAATGCAGTAGGGAAGTAAAATAAATATAAAAAGTGTAGCAAACATCCCACAAGGCAAATACTTCATTGTAGTAGAAAAAAGTCATGAATAATGTTACAAATGTTACAACGAAGTAACCAGGCAGTCCCAGTAGATATAAAAACATAAAAACCTTTTATTACACAGACACGGTAAGCGCTTTTGTTAATAAGCTTCTTCAGACCATAGAATACAATAATGAAGAGAAAATCCTTTTATAAAGGAATTCAAAAACCAGTAACCCAATCATAAGAGAGAATTCCTCACTAATTGAACTAGTTTTTTAAAGTAACATACATATATAAAAAATATATATATATATAAAAATACATACAAGCACTAAATAAATATATGACAATATATAATAAAAAGCATAGCAGATGTACAAAAATAAACATACATATAACAGGCCTATCCTCTAAAATCCCTGTATTTCCCATCAACCCAGTTCCCATCTCCATGATCAAAAACTACTTCATAAGCTAAAGCCCACCACACTCTCTGCTGCTGATCTTCCGTCAGAACATATTAACATGGCTGCTGTCCCTTTAGCTTATCCTGTCTATATTGTCATAAACATATCTGTCCAAGAAAACCATGCACCCATTATTCAATCCAATTCAATTCAATTCAATTCAATTCAACTTTATTGTCATATGTACTACAGACAGTGTCACAAAGTACAATGAAATTCTTATTCTGCAAATCATCCAGCAACATATAAAAACGACAATTAACAAGAAGAAGTAATCTAAGACAACAAACAGACAATAGTATAAATACCAAAATGAATATATATAGCTATGTAAAAGAGCGCATTTGTGCAAAACAAGCTCATTCCCTCCAAATGTGAACCAACCTACAATACTGGAGGGAGAGGGAGTATGTGAGTTCTATTTAACAGTCTAATGCTTGATGTATAAAACTGTCTTTCAGCCTGGTTGTTCTGTCCACCATGCTCTTATAACACCTCCCTGATGGTAGCAGCATGAACAGTTTGTGTTGTGGGTGGGTAATGACCATAATAATGTTTTGAGCCCTGCTAAAAACCTTTTTGATGTAGATATCCTCCAATGCAGGGAGTGTTACTCCAGTGATGTTGTGTGCAGTTTTTATTACTCACTGCAGAGCCTTGTGATCCTGTATTGTACTATTCCTGAACCATACTGAAATAGAGTGGGAGAGAATGCTCTCAATTGTACATCTGTAGATGTTGCTGAGAATGGTATTGGGCATGCCAAACCTTCTCAGCCTTCTCAGAAAATACAGTTGCTGCCGGCTTTTCCCTACCAGGTCAGTGATGCTATGAATCCAGGTAAGGTCCTCAGAGATGTTATTACTGATACATTTGAATGTAATAACTCTTTCCACCTCAGACTCACTGACATATAATGGTAAGTGCTGCCCTCTTGTCCTCCGTGTATCAGTGACTGTCTCTTTTGCTTTGCTGGTATTAAGAGAGAGATTATTGTTCTGACATCTCTTCACAAAGTTCTCCACTTCTCTCCTATATACTGACTCATCACCACCAGAGATCAAACCAATGACTATTGTATCATCTTCAGATTTGACAATACTGGTGTCATGTTGAGAAGCAAAGCAATCATAAGTGAAAAAGGTGTGCAGCACTGGACTCAGCACACAGCCTTATGGAGTTCCTGTATTTATTATTGTTTTAGAGATGTTATTCCCCAGCCTGACTGACTGTTGCCTGCCTGTTAAAAAATCCAAGACCTGATTGCAAAGAGTATGTGGCACAGCTGGTATGGACAGCTTATTAATAAGCTTCATTGGTATCACTGTATTGAAGGCTTCAACAATAAGCAGCAATTGATGCTAAAAGTCCTTATTCTCCAAATGAGTAAAAAATGTATGCAATGTTTCACTGACTGCATCCTCTGTCGACCTATTCAGTCTGTATGTAAACTGCAGGGGATCCATTGTATCAGGTATAACTGACTGAATATGACTCATAATGATTCTCTCAAAGCATTTCATCATTATTGAAGTCAATGTAACTGGCCGGTAGCCATTTAGGCAGTTGGCTTTGTCCTTTTTTGGGAGTGGAATAATAGTGGTTGCCTTATAACAAGTGGGAATTGTAGGTCATTCAAGGGAGACACTGAATATATCAGCCAGAACATTAGTAAGCATTGAAGCACTGGAAAAGTCAAATTATTCCATTACACAAAGGAGGAGGTTCAACTGAATTATGTATTTACCGCCCACTGGCCATTTTTCTCCACTGTTAAAAATCTTTGAAAAGTGTATACAGCCCTAACTTCTCAAACACTTAATAGATAATAACCTCCTCTTTTCTGCCCAGCACAGTTTCAGGCCACAATACCACACTACCACAACTTTCCATAATTTTACATATCATATCAACCTACACACTGACTCTGGAAACTTTGTTTTCTCTCTATTCCTTTATTTATCCAAGGAGTTTGACACTGCACCCCACAAGTTCTTCTCCATGGACTATAATAGCTAAACCTTGATGCCCCTTCCATCTCCTGGTTCCACAGTTACCTTTCTAACATGTTACAGGCAATAAAATGGCAGAAAGAATAATCATCATTCTTTCCCATCTCAGTCAGACTACCACAAGTCCCACTGTTGGGCCTCATACTCTATGACATTTTTATTAATGACCTCTACACGGCTACTTCGACAGAACTATCACTCAGTATGCTGATGATGCTACAGAGACAGCCACTTCTAAGTCCATCCTAGACCCTCAGGAAAAAAGTCAAAAACCTTTTTCCTTCTACAGAAATCTGGATAAAAAATTCTCACCTCCTGTTGAATGCTAAAAAAACAAGTTATTGCTTTTCATGCCAAATTCTGTATCATATACAAAAAATAACTTTTCTATCACTTCATCAAACAACACTCCTATCAAACTTGTGTCCTCACAAAGCTACTTGGTGTTGTTATAGATATCTATCTAAAGTCTGACACTCAAATACAACAAGCTATTAACATAGCACACTGGAAAATTGGAATTCCTTATTGCAGGAAATATGTTTTAACTACCATTGCCAAAAAAACAAGCCTTACTGGAGCCTTACAACCCAATACAATCACTATGCTCCATGGAGAAGTCTCAATTAACTATAGCTAAATACCACAACCCTGCTGGTCTATGCTTGTCCTCAAATTATGTCGCAAAATCTGGAATTTATTAATACCATCATCAGACAACAAGCCAACCTATTCAGATTCAAAAACTTGCTGAAGCAATACTTCAGAAATACTTGACTCTGCTCTACCATCCCCCCAGTCTAGACTACCATGGCCCTCATACACATAAATTACACCTATATACCTCAACAAAGCGAATTGTCTATGCAGATTTCCTACTGCCCTCTACCCCTTTGCCCTTATTGCCAATTCTACTATCTCTAATTACCCCTTGGCAAATGTTTTACTCCAGGAAATCCCGTCACATACTTAATACCTTTTGCATTTACCTCAGCCCACTATATCTTTTCTTTTCTCTACACTTAAATATATGCACTACTCTCATTTCTTCACCTAATCTCCCATACCTCCTCTCTCTTAGTTCTCCTACAATAAATGTAAAATTATAATTTCAGATTTTAAACCTCATTGTATGTGCCATTTTGTTTTGTATTAATATGTAATGAGTCTATATGTTATTGCTAGGTCTATAGGTTCATAGTTGATCACTTGGCTAGTGACACAAGTGGTCCTTTTTAAGCCTGGTGATGCTTCCCAAATGTCTCTGACACTTTTTTTTGTACCCTAGGGATTTGCTAATGGGTATATATAGGTTGAGCATGGGTGGTCAAGCATTTATAGGCTGCCTGTGTCTACTAAAGACATAGATGCCAGGCCAGGGTAAATTTCCAATTCCCCAAACATGGGTCCCAGAAATAATTGAATTGGGTTAGGCAGTACCTCACGGAAGGGGTAGTCTTTGAGACATATAACTGTCCTTCCAGCATGCCCTCTTTATGTTCCAGATGAGGTTTGCATCCCTAAATCACGTAACTGTGATGATATTTCTTTTACAGAAGTGCAGTAGGTCCATTAGGAAGGGATCAGAGGATACCTTGTAGGCCTGGCATATAATGTATCTCAGCAGTATATAGGAGACCGATTACAGGGGTAGGGCTTTGTGGCTGTCTGTGTAGGACATGCTGTTTATGCCCAGTATTCTTTCTGTTAAGAACATCTATGGACACTCTAGTTGTTGCTTATGCCTGCTCAGATACATACTGATGATGGCATTGTACTAATTAATTGGTCCATAATCTAACTTTAAGCTTTGCATTTTTGTCTGCTGTGTAAAATTGCTGTTTTACAACTGGAGATTTTCCTCTTGTGCCTCCACTGAAAAAGGGCTAACCTGCTCAACAAAGTCAATAAATAAATAAACTACTTCATGCTGCATTTGATGTCTCTAGTTAAATTGAGCAATACATTTAAACAACTCTAACTGTGTGGATCTAAAGTTAGGTGTAAATGGATTTTACTGTTGTGTAGCTGATTTATTTTGGCATACCTAGTCTGTCACTATTTAATAGATAGCTAACCTGTGTTTAGGCATTTGTATAACCGTATTGTTCATAGTGTTAGTTAAATCTGTGTTAATGTGGGATGACATTGAGTAAATATTATAGCCTAGTTTGGGGTAAAAATGTCTGTATGCCACACAGTTGCAAAATGAAAGAAATGAAAGAAGTAAAGACATACACAGGTTTTGTGCATACATCTTATGACACAAGACATGATAGACACTATGGATTGGATGATTATTATCTGCTTAAACTTCCCCAATACAAAGGCAACCATAATCTTTATAATTCTGCCCACATACCTTCAATAATCTTCTCTCCTCTATTAACTGGTCCTTTCTCTATGCCCTCCCTCTCAATGATGCTGAAATTTAAAAACACCTTCTGAGTATCCTAAACTCCTTAGCACCCACTAGAAAAATAAGAACAAAAACAAACTTTGCTCCACGGTTAACCCAATCCACCTGTAAACTAATGCTTAAACCAGACAGCGCCTGAAAAACCTGGAAAAAGACAAACTCCCACTGCTATCTCCAAACAAATAGAGATCTTAAGAACCTAACCAAGAAGCAAGTCGATATGGATAAAAAACAATACTATCAAAAAACACTAGATAACCCCAACTCCAACACGAAAAAGTTTTGGAATACTATAAACAAACTCATACATCCAGGGAATCCTTCTACCCCCAGCCCCTGTCCTAACAGATCACCATCAGACACTGCCTCCTTTCTTAATTCCTTCTTCATTGACTCTATAAATAAGTTAACTAAACCTGACAATGCCTCCCTCTCCCCTTCTGATCTCCTTCCCTCTACTAATTCCATCATTTTTTTCTTAAACCTGTCCCTACTGCATACATCAAATTTCTTCTTTCCAAACTGAAAACCTGTTCCTCTTCTGCTGACAACTTGCCTCCTCTATTCCTTAAACTTGCAGTTAGCTCAGTTGCACATCCAGTCTCCAAATTAGTAAACAGGTCACCTCAAGAGAACACAGTCTCTGACATCTAGAAAAAATCCTATGTCATACTCCTCCACAAAGGTGGCAATTCAGCTGTACCAACCAGCTACAGACCTATCACCATACTATTCCCTTATCCAAAATTCTAGAAAAATGTATTCATAACCAGCTTCTCAAGCACATCATGCAAGACAACTTGTTAACTCCCACCCAACACAGTTTCTGTCCTCATCACAACACCTCTATGGCTCTCCTTTCATTTACACAGAATATCGCCAAAACACAGGACAAAAACTAGTATCATGCCTCTTCCTTGTCCTATCTAAAGCCTTTGACACAGTTTCCCATACCCTACTGCTCTCAAAACTTTCTTCCCTTAACCTTTCATCTTCTACTATACTATTGTTCTCCAGTTACATCTCAAACAGATTCCAATCCATCAAAGGGCTTTCCGCCTCCTCCCCCTTCCACCCAGTCCAAACAGGTTTCTCCCAAGGGTCAGTCCCTAGACCTCTCCTTTTTAATATCTTTACACATAACCTACACAGACTTCCACGGTGGTGCAGCAGTAGCGTTGTTGCCTCACAGCAAGAGGTTCTCCCATTCGATTCTCGGCTGGAGTGCGGGGAGTGCCTTCTGCGTGGAGTCTGCATGTCCTCCCTGCGGTTGGGTGGGCGTTCAAAAGACATGTGTAAATGGGTGTGCCTTCGTTGAAGGTTGGACACTGAGCTTGCACCTCAGTGTTCATGAAAATCTACTGCCAATCATTAGCGGACCAGAGTTCTGCTGTGGTGACCCCTAACAGGGAAAAGCCGAAAGACAACAACAACAACAAATAACCTACACACTTCCTGTCCAAACTCCTCACTAATGCAATACACACATAATTCCACTATTATCTTGTGATCTGATAACCTTACCGCCTCTTTGCTCTTACTCAAGATTCCCTCCTTTCAGCTGAAAAATGGCTGATGAATAATTAACTACTTCTCAATCCTGAAAAAAACAAAACTTATACTTTTCCTCCCCAAATCACTACAGTAACACAAAAATAACTTCACAATATCATCTCTTTATAACACACTTATCTCTGTTGAACAACATACTAAACTTCTGGGTGTAATCATAGATGATCAACTAAAGTTTGACATACATATACAGCAAGCCATCAAAAAGACCCACCAAAAACTTGGTCTCTTATACAGACTTAAAAAATACCTCACCATTAATGCCAAACATTCTCTAGCACAGATCTTCCTTCTCCCAACCTTACTTTATGCAGCCCGTATTCTCCCCAATATTCAATCTAATCTATTAGCTAACCTTGAAACCACCTACAACAAAATAGCCAGATTCACTGCCAACCTTCCCTGTTGTTCTCATTACTGCATAACTTTAAAATAAACTACAATGGCTTGAGCTCCATAATCAACACCTTCTTCCCCAACACCACCTCACACACACTACTTTAAATAAATCCTCACACTGCCCTGCCCTCACAGACCTCATCACTACCTATGCTCCTAAGCCTAACCTACGCAGCACAGACCAACATATCTTAGACATCTACAAACTCAATAAAACTATTGGCAAATTTTTATACAGCCAGTTCGTCGGCAATGCCTGGAACAAACTTCACTTTTCTCTAAGAACAAACTGCAACTTCCTTAACTTCAAAAAAACATCTAAAGGACTTATTTACTAATTCCTGGACCTGTCCTTGTCCCACTACCACCTGTACTACTCCCTCTTCTCTTCCCCTCCCCCACTCAGCTCTCACAGTTTACCAGAACTACTCATTTAAGGTCTTTATGATATTCTACCAAACTTGAATTTCTCTCTGATGGTAACTGTTAGATAGAATCTAGTTACTGTGCTTCTGGACTCAGTCGGCTGCCTTAAAATACAGTTCTATTTCTGAACTCCCTACTTGGCTACAACTCTGAAAAGCTTGCTACGCTGGAGGTCACTGTTCCCTCCGCGATTGTATGGATAAGCAAAAAGTCATCCCTGCCACTCCAAATCAGTACAGTCTGCCAAGGTTCTATCTCTGAACTCCCTACTTGGCTACAACTCTGAAAAGCTTGCTACGCTGAAAGTCACTTTTGCCTCAGTGATTGTACGGATAAGCAAAAAGCCATCCCTGCCACTCCAAATCAGCACAGTCTGCCAAGGTTCTATCTCTGAACTCCCTACTTGGCTACAACTCTGAAAAGCTTGCTATGCTGAAGGTCACTGTTCCCTCTGCAATTGTATGGATAAGCAAAAAGCCATCCCTGCCACTCCAAATCAGTACAGTCTGCCAAGGTTAATCTTTAGCTACTTTAAATTAAAAACTATAAAGCAAGCATACTGGGTTTACAGCACGGTAGTTTACCACCTAATCCCACTGGTTAGAACAGCACTCTTAGACAGAAGCAGCTTAAATAGCAAACTAACATTACAGTAGCTAGATGGAAAAGTAAATGCTTGTTGAACTACATATAAGTATTGGTAATTCTACTAAAATACTTACTTTGTATTCATAGGATCTTGGAAAGTTTTTGGTGTTGGTTTCTGCTACTTTAAACTTCACCCCCCACACCACCTACATATGTGATATTACTAATCTCCCCACAGATACCGCCATTTTTTCAAACTACTGTGCTTCTGGACCCAGTCGGCTGCCTTAAAATATGATATGTGACCACTTCTGTTAAAATTGATTATTTCTGTGTATAGCCTTTGGTGATAGTATGTTCAGAGACAATAGTGTTGGTTAAACTACCAGGGTCACTGTTTCTTGTAGTGTGTCAGTAGGTTGAAGCCGTTTAAGTGTGGTATGTAATTATTGCTCCCAAGGTTGAAATCCATTGTGTTACACATTAGCGACTGCCATTTATTACCCTAAATTATCAGAAAATACAGTACAATCCCTGCGACATTATTTTGGAAAGATTGATGTTGTAAATACCTAGATTGATCTATTTTGTTAACTGAAAGTAGTTAAACCAGGTATAGTGTGTGGGTTACATAAATCACTGCTAACTAGCTTAATACCTTGGAGTAGACCACTCACGACTGATAGATGCACTTTATTGCACATTGCTTTTACTACTGAACTAACTTTTTACTTATTACATGTATAAGTGATATCCTGCATCAAACAAATGATTATATAATGTTACTGCATGTTTAGCAAGATAGAAGTTTCTCTAAAGTGGGCATTTGTGCTAACTACTGTATCCTTACTCAGGTTCTATCTCTGAACTCCCTACTTGGCTATAACTCTGAAAAAGCTTGCTACACTGAAGGTCAATGTTCCCTCCGCGATTGTACAGATAAGCAAAAAGCCATCCCTGCTGCTCCAAATCAGTACAGTCTGCCAAGGTTAATCCTTATTAAATTAAAAACTATAAAGCAAGCATACTGGGATTACAGCACAGTAGTTTACCACCTAATCCCACTGGTAAGAACAGCACTCATAGACAGAAGTGGCTTAAATAGCAAAGTAACATTACAGTTGTTGTTCTTCTTTTTGCTTTTCCCGGTTAGGGGTCAACACAGCAGAACTCCGCTCCGCTAATGATTGGCAGTAGATTTTTTATGGGTGCAGAGGTGCCAGCTCGATGCCCAACCTTCAACGAAGGCATGCCCATTCTACGCATGTCTTTCGAACACCACTCGACCATGGGGAGGACATGCAGACTCCGCACAGAAGGCGCTCCCGCCGAGAATCGAACGGGAGAACCTCTTGCTGTGAGGCAGCAACGCTACCACTGCACCACGGAAAGTAAATGCTTGGTGAACTACATATAAGTATTGATAATTCCACTAAAATACTTACTTTGTATTCACCGGCTCTTGGAAAGTTTTTGGTGTTGGTTTAGCCCCGCTCCACTCACCCTCGCTGCGCTCGGGCTCACTACTCGGCCCATCTTGCCCCCAAATTCCACCCATCCCCACTGCCACTAAATTTGTTATAATAGAACCACACCCCTTCTTTATCCTAGCCAAACAAAGACATTGCCTATCAATCCCCCCTGCTACTCCCACTATTTACCAATTATACTGGTAATATCCCCCTACGGCAATGACAACTTTCCCATCCACTTTATTAACAGTAAATCTCAAGACCCTATCTCTCATCCTACCCCTTATAATTATTCCATACCTCCTTACCATCTATGAAAACCAGCAATGCTTAGGGTTCCACTACCCTAAATACCAAACTAGCACCCCCTTAGCCCCATCCACATCAGAACACCTAACTTACTATCCAGCCTCTAACACAACAACCCCAACCAACATTTATCTTAAAAGGTCAAGACATGTTCACCCCAAATCCAAGCACTATCAAAAGCTATTATATAAACTCATGAAGTTATTAGTTAACTTACGAAAAAAATCTAACAAGGGATGGAGACATCCACCCTAACCCAGGACCATCCACTGCCCTAGGCACTACTAGCCAACTATCTATACACAGGCCATCTAACTCCCTCCTGGCCTTGCTTCTAAATATTAGAAGCCTAAACAACAAGGTACATAACCTACATGCCCTCTTAGCAGTTTACTTCCCTGATATACTGTATCTAACAGAAACCTGGCTAAAACCATCAACCACAGATAATGAGATCTTACCACCTGGGTATAATATACTTAGGGCCAATCATACTACTAGAAAGGGAGGAGGGGAGCTGTGCTATATAAAAGCACACTGAACATTACAGTTGACCCCATTCAACCACCCCATGTTTCCAATGCTGAAATACTGTCTACCAAACTACAACTTAATAAACACAAAAGTTTAAACATAATTGGTATTTACATCCCCCCCCAACAACAATACTAACACCCTGGAGGACATTCTTAATTGGATATTTACCACCTACCCTCAAGAAACTATTTTTATGGGGGATTTCAATATTGACTGGAACTCATGTTCATCAGACTCCCCATCCACCCATATTAACCTCTACGGATTTTCACAGACCATATCTTCCTCCACCAGAATAGGTAAACCTCACCAAAAAGAGAGTATCCTTGACTGAATACTTATCAATAGTAATCCCCACATGTATATGTCAGGGACCCTCCCCAACGACCTTAGTGATCACCTCATTATATATATAATTAAATACAAAACAGTCAGGACCCATCTGCCCACCTATACGTCGGTCAGAAGCAAGAAAAACTTCAACCCCTACACAATTACAATCTGAACTCAAATTATGTAACTGGATAGAGCTAAAACACCTTCCCCTGGATGAGGCAGTAGTATACTTTAATACTAAATTCTTAAACATACTTGATTCACATGCTCCTAAATGGTCAATCAGAACTAAAACAAAAATCGCCCATGGCTTTCAAAAGACTCCAAATCTAAAATCATACTCAGAAATAAAGCACGGACCAAGTGGTGTACTACTAAAGCCCCTCTAGACCAAATTAATTTCCAGCAGCTAAGGAATGAGACAAAAAATCCATCTTACTTGACAAAAAAACTACTACTGCCATCTACAACAGAATAATCAAAACAACCCTCTAAAGTATTGGGCAGGTATAAACAATCTTCTCCATCCAGGTCAAACCTCCACTCCTACCCTGCACCTTCCAGTCATAAGAGTTCTGAAGACGTGGCAAATACCTTCAATAGTTTCTTCACAGAGACTATCCAGGCCCTAGCCAGCCAGTTAACTCCTAGTGGCTCTACAGGTTAATACTGCTATACCCAACTCTCTACTCTCCTTTAGCCTCCAACCAGTCTCTATATCCCTCATCCGATCCTTACTGAAAAAACTAAAGCCAACTACCTTTTCAGCCGACCTTCTCCCAGCTGATTACCTGCAAAAATCTGCAGATGCTATAGCATACCCCATCTCTATCTTAATCAACAGAACCATAACAGAAGCCACCATCCCCTCCATTTTGAAAATATCCTACGTCATACCACTCTATAAAGGTGGCACATCTACAGAACTATCTAACTATAGACCAATAGCCATACTGTCACCACTGGCCAAAATCACGGAGAAGTGTGTGCACAAACAACTTCTGCACTATCTCATTCAGAATAAACTGCTGACCAACTCACAACATGGTTTTAGACCCCACAACATCACCTCCACACCCCTCCTTTCTTTTACCAATGTAATTAACCAAAATTGGAATAACAACAAAATATCTTCAGCCCTCTTTCTGGATCTGTGCAAAGCTTTTTATATGGTCAACCATCAGCTACTCATCCACACTCTGTAAAACCTTATCCTTAGATAACCAAGCTTTCCAATGGTTCCATGCCTACCTCAATGGTAGGCAACAAGTGGCATTATGGCAGAACAAGCTCTCTTGCCTGTTACCTAATAACATAGGAGTTCTCCAAGGCTCCATATTAGGACCCCTTCTCTTTTCAGTCTTTATTAATGATCTCAACACAGCCATCCCAGATGTTACCTGCATTCAATATGCAGATGACTCTACAATGGCATGTTTTGTCACCTCTCCAATAAACCTATCAGCAACCCAGAATACATTCACCACAGTCTAAAACTGGCTCTCTGATCATTGCCTGATCTTAAACCCAAACAAAACCAAACTACTACTTTTCTCTCCCACTTGTAAATCCTCAGCAGCATCCTTTGTCATAAAATCTAACAATGGCACCCTCATCTCCTCAAACCCCTATACAAAACTCCTAGGAGTAATTATCAATAACAATCTTAGATTTGATTTAATCTTAGATTTAATCAAACCGTTAAATCCATAAACAAGAAACTTGGGTCACTGTACAGGATAAAATCCTTTCTAACTCCAATGGCTGGAGCAACCATTGTTTGCTCACATCTTCTCTCTACCCTTCTTTATGCCTCTCCCATGCTTACTAACCTTAGCAAATCTGACCTTAGCAAACTCTCCAGTTGCTATAATCACATAGCCAGATTTGCATCTGGCACGCCCTATAGGACACACCACTGCCTTAACTTAAAAGACCTTGGCTGGATAGAACTGCCAAGCCTTCTCCAGCTAAACCAACTTATAGAAGCATATAAAATACTGAAAAAACCAGGCCACACCCTTGCACTGGAAAATATAATCATCCTATACAGCAATCTAGACTCACTCCGCTCATCTAATAGACTGCTTGTCCAAACAATCAAATCCAATAATTCAGCTGGTAATTCTCTATTTGCTAATGCTGTAGGTAAAATATGTAACTCCCTCCCTCCCAACCTTACTCTTGTGACCTCCTTAGCCCAATTCAAAAAGAGTCTCAAACTCCATTTCAAATCACATTGGCTATGTCCATGTTGTAGCCCTGATTACCTCATTCCTCTAAAATTGGGTACTAACATTCTCTTGCTCACTCTAGCAGAGAAACTAAACCTTTTTAATTATGGAAATGATCTAACTCTATATTTGTTTGACTGAGTCAGTCTACAAATAAGATGCCTTTATTATGATGAATACCATTTGCGGTGGTGGTGTTGCGGTAGCGTTGTCGCCTCACAGTAAGATGCTGTCCAGTTCGATTCTCAGTTAGAGCGTCTTCTGCGTGGAGACATGAGTGAATGGGCGTACCTTCATTGAAGGTTGTGCATCAGGGCTGGTAACTCGGCATGTAAAAATCAACTACCAATCATTAGCGGACCGGAGTTCCGCTGTGGCAACCCCTAACTGGGAAAAGCCGAAAGAAGACTACTACTACCATTTGTAAATGTTTACCTGAGATATGAGTCCTGTAACTACAGCAGGACGGATGTATATAAACTAAATTTAATTCTGCATTTGTTGTATCTGAAACCTAGCATGATAGAACAAGTCTGTAAAAATAATTTTTTTTCTCATAAATATTTACTATATGTAACATTTTTTTTCTGAATGTACCTATGTTGGAGCTTTTCTCCCCGGGCCTCCGTTGAAAATGGACATGTATCCAGTTGGACTATCCCGGTCAACAAATGTAAAATAAATTTTTATATTATATGCTATATACTTAATATGTACCAAGGTTATTTAAACCCTCAGTATTACTCTTGCATTCTAACATGTTCATTTATAAGTTGTATTCTGTCTCTCCTGTGTATATACACTTGTATGTTAATATTGTATGATGTTATGTTTTTGTATTTGTTTATCTGTGGAGCTTTTCTCCTTGGGTATCAGTAACCCGGTTAACAAATGTCAAATAAATAAATAAATAAATCCTAAAATCTGTCATACAAGCTAATCACTGCTACTGCTGATGCTATTTATGAATGCTTAGACCATTAGACGTCTACTGAATGCAAATATGTCTTGTGTTGTAATGCCATTTATCAGAACTGTTTATTCCAAATAAAGTACTTACTTTTATTGGTGATGTGATTTTAATCTACAGTCTGGTTTGCTTTGTTTTCTAAAGCTATTTAAATACAGTCTTTGGCATTTTTACAAAAGGGCATCTTTCTCATTTATTTGATTAGGCTAAAATACATTTTAAAATGCTCATGGTTTGATTGATAATACTATTTCTTGAAATCTTTGTTCTTTCATATAAAATAAAATTAATTTTATATAGGTATATTTTACAGTTTTGCATATTGTACAACAAATGTCCATGACAAATACCCAAATTTGAGTGATTTTTTTCTCTTTAAAAGTCATGTTTGTTCGAATTCACATAGAGCACATTTTGTAACACTTTTAGCAGTGACAATGAAAGCAAACCATGATGGCCACAGGAGTGGCTAAGGGGAGTTTAATTTATTTTATGTCTAACAGTCTCTGCGAAAATGGATTGGGTAGAAATTTGTAATTGCTGCTGCTCTCCTACTAGAGATGGTTGCCAGTATATAGGTCACTGTCTGCCAGGGCTTTGACTTATTTAGCACCATTTACACAGAAGAAAAAACATGACACCTGGCATCAATAATTTGTATTAGGAAATATGCATCATTTCTCTTATTTTCAGCTTTTTCTTAGTTGCTTTTCCCTGTATGGGAAAATGACGTTTCAAACCATGAAATTATTAGCAATTTGCACATTTTATAAGGAGTGTCTCACCTATTACCAATTTTATAGCAATGCATGTAGCACTTAAATATGATGAACCTCTTTCTGTACATGTTTTAATCTGCAATCATATTATTTGACAAGTTGTAATCATACTCGGCAGTTTTTCTGACATTTTATAAAGCTCCATTCATGATTTTGGGAGTTAGCTGTGTTAAAAATTCATGGCTGTCAGAGATGTTTTAAGAATACACAGCATTTTTATTATCTATGTGTCACACAAATAAAATGGGCGTAGCTTGAAGGAATATTATGGAATTGCGTGGGTGAGTCACATTAGGGATTATGCAGCATTAGATATTATCATCACATTGTAATATTTGAGTACTATTTTAAGGAACAGAGCTACTGAATACCTGAAGGTATGCACCTTCCTCACATAAATGCACCTACAGCATTCCCAGATACATATTTAATTTATTTAACATTTGTTTACCGGGTAAAGTCCAAACTGGAAAAAAGCCAATTTTCAGTGGAAGCCTGGGGAGAAATGCTCCAGACACATGCCTTTGAAATGTTGAAGGAAACCCACATGAATGCAGGGAGGATATTTAGACTCCACACAGAAGGAACTCCAGCCAAGAATCGAACCGGAGAACTTCTTGCTGTCAGACAACAATGCAACTGCTACACCACTGTGCCGTCCATATATAAGTGGTCTGCTGTCTGTCCTAAATAGCTGCTCCTGAATATATTCATTGAATTATATCTCAAAAATTGACCTGATGGCACAATTCCAGAACCACAGACATTCAATGTATAGAACTGTCTTTTTATGTAATTTCTAGAAAAAATAAATTAAAAAACTAATTTTTACTTTATAATTTCAGAGCAGAATGCACAACTTTACTTTCCTGCTGTTTCACCAGTAATTTCAATGAACTACAACAGGTGGCGCAACTCTTTTAGAGCTACATTTTTACAGCTGCAGTGCCCACCCTTTGTTAAGTAATATTTGGATTGCAACATACCTTGCATAAATGTATATATACCGTAGGTACAACTGCTGTGTACCCAAACACACCCACAGCCACACACACACACACACACACACACACACACACACACACACACACACACACACACACACACACGCACACAAAATAGTGAACTTAATGCTTCATAATTCATGATTGTCTAGGCCAGTGTGTGTGTGTGTGTGTGTGTGTGTGTGTGTGTGTGTGTGTGTGTGTGTGTGTGTGTGTGTGTGTGTGTGTGTGTGTGTGTGTGTGTGTGTGTGTGTGTGTGTGTGTGTGTGTGTGTGTGTGCATGCACATCTATCTGGGTGTTATAGTGAAGTGTGGTGGCTTCATCTCAAGCTGGTCTTCCTTACTAATGCCAGATTATTGGGATGCATTTAGGAATCTGCAAAAACAGTTGGTAAATGAAAGTCTGGGCACAAACAATTTTATCAAATCCTCTGCCCAAGAGAGTGCTGACTTGCCTATGCAGATTTGACTGTAGGCTAAAGGTGAATAAGGGTCTGAGGTGCCTATCAGGATCAGAGGTAAGGAGGATGGAATGAATGAGTGCTAGGTGTACAAAATTGTAAGCTTAAGACCATTTAAGTCTATTTTCTTTGAAACCAGTAAAGGTAAGTAGTGTCTTATCATACCAGTGACCAATCAGATGACAAATGTTTGCTGGGACTTGGTAGTATTTTTCGAGTTAAAGTAGTGGTTGGAATGCCTGTCAAAACATTGCAGTATTAAACTGGTTTACTGACAGAGGAAAGAGCTATGCGTCTTGGGGAAAATATAATGTTTACATTTTTGATGAGTCATGGGCATTTTGAAGCGCAGCTGTAGTTAACCAAGGCAGCTTGTGTAAAGTGAGGTTTTGGATACTCAGTCATACAATATTGTGGCAATGGTGCACAACAGAAAAAAATGACGTTTTGATTAAGTACATTCAAATTAATGGCATGGTGAAATAACTTTGTAAAAAAATGTTTATGTAAGAATTCATATAGTAATAGTTATATATTTGTGAATATAAGGAATGTGGTGTTTTTTAGTTAGCAGGAAATAATTGAATCACTGCAATATGTACAAGTGTGATGAAAGTAAGATACCATATGCATGCAGGGAAGAAATGTGAAAAAAGTATGTAAACAAATGACTATTTTAACATACAACAAGCAGGAGGAATCAATGTGTGTGTTTATGTTGTGGATGTACTTGATAATATGTTCTAGTGTAAATGCTTGTGTCCCCAGCTTTTGAAAACCACTGTCTCAAAACCAGGGACTTCAGTGTCTTGTTGCTCACGTAGAATGACACTGATGTTCAAACTTGAGTATGAGTTCAGGCAAGCAGCTACCACAGCTAACCAAAGCATACTATTTGAGTTTGAGTGAGGTATGTGTGGCCACATGGAGGGGTGGGAGGGGGGATTTTAGGATTAACAAGTAGGAGGGAAATTTTAGGGCTGGGGTCAATTTCTCCTTGCCCACCTTTGTAATGTGTGCCAACACTAACCTAACACTGCATTACCCCTAACACTAACCTGTAGCTTACTTTAAAAAAGTCCTTTCCATAACACTACTACTGTTCAAACAAACTTGAGCTGAATGTGTGGTAGGCCTATGGATAGCA
Organism: Protopterus annectens; assembly: GCF_019279795.1. Classification (NCBI taxonomy): domain Eukaryota; kingdom Metazoa; phylum Chordata; order Ceratodontiformes; family Protopteridae; genus Protopterus; species Protopterus annectens. The sequence continues at coordinate 595,159,177 of NC_056735.1, read as the reverse complement.
GATATGAAAAGGACATTTCAGTCCTTTTTTATGTACTTTGTGTGCACTCAGTATTATGAAGGATCTACATGTTTTTGTTGATGTTTTTTGTGCCGCTAATATAACATGTTGACCATTTTGTTATATAGATAGATAGATAGATAGATAGATAGATAGATAGACAGATAGACAGATAGATAGATAGATAGATAGATAGATAGACAGATAGACAGATAGATAGATTTATATACGTATAAATAGAGATATAGTTATACTGTTCAGGTTATAGGCCTTGATGACCTCCTTTTGTCTGCAGTGTTGTGTGATATGCATCTGAGCTACCGCTGGAATCAAATCTGACCTGTTTTTTATTGGATTTGATTCATTTCTTCAGTCGCTCAGACAACAGTGATGTGTAGTTTTATTGCTCAAATGGTCCTTTAATATTTCTGAAAAATATTTATTTATTTATTTTCTTTGCTGATTTTATTGCCTATGGCTACATGGGCACAGCTTAGCTTAGCAGTATTAGGAGGCCACCTGGGTGATTAAATACTGCTGGCCTGGTATAAGGTTCTATTCTGACTGCCCTTTTTAGCATATATTGCACTGATTTGTGCTCTGCATTAGTCTGTGCTATGCAACTTTAGGTAATGCTGCACAGTAGTTGGTTAGTGCTTTTCAGTCTTTTAGAGTGACTGGATAAACCTGTTGAGTGCTTGGCTGTTTTGCTGAAAGGTGTGTGTGGATGTACAAGACTGCTATCAGTTGTTAGTGAAGCATTTTGTTGCTGTGATAGTGCCTGTAGGTTGAGTTCATTTATGATGGGCCACTATTAGTTGTACAATGGACCCCTCAGTGCTACTACATTGTTTCCCACTGAGCATATTCCTCATTGCTGTAATAGTTGCTTTATCAGCTGTGCTGTTCTCACGTAATGTGTGTGTGTGTGTGTGTGTGTGTGTGTGTGTGTGTGTGTGTGTGTGTGTGTGTGTGGGTCTGTGCTAAACTACTCTTATCTGCACAGAATTAGTCACTTACCATATTTTCCCTTTTGGACCTACACCTAGCCAGGCCATAAAGAGTATATCTTGAGCACTTACAGCAAATGAAATCTAACACCCACCTGGACAAAATAGAAAGCAAGCTTGCTTATAACCCTTCTCTTGCCAGCTTTATATTACTTGGCACACCCGGGCAGTGTATGAACCACCATTTGCAAACAATAAACAGCTGTTTGACACAAGTAATCCCTCTCATTCAATAAGATGCTCTGTGAACATCAGACATTACCACTAACATCTCATCACAACCACACGACTTATGCTGAGTCTGTAAAAAACCCAGTATGGTCTATGATTAAGGTGTAAGCAGATATCTACCACCACATTAGCAACATGACTGGACAAAGACAAGGCTGCAGTTAGTTGTCTTCCTGGCGGCAAGACTCGTGACATCTCAAGGATTCTAATGTTCCAGTGACAAGACAGATATTATGAAAGCCTAGTAGTAGCCTATGTGGATGTGAATGACTTAAAGTTCATAGTGCTGTGGGACAAGCAGAAAGCCATGTTGGACTCACCATGAGTGTGTCCAGTACAGGCATGATGCTTGTCCTGAGTGGAATCCTTCTGTCATTCAGAATGATATCTATATACAAAGAAAATGTAATTGGCATCAACAGTTGAATTAGTTGTTGACGTTATTCTTTTAGGGGAATTCATTATGTCTCAGCATAGGATGAGAAGATTATTAGCATTACTGGTTTCACTAAGGATGACCTGCACCTCACATTCCATTGTTTCTGCATGCTGGATAATGCCCTTGTTGACCTCCAGCACCTTTTTTTTAGAATGAGTCCAGCTAATGGACATCACAACATAGCAAATATCAGTGCAGCTATTTACAGCCCTCAATTGGACCCTAACAAGTTTGTCTTTCTCAATGTCAGAAGTCTCGATCGTGAGACTCTCCTGCAAGTTAGATGCATACATGTATGTGTCCTTACTTTGACTTGTTAATATGCCACTCTCTTCATACTTTTTTGCCTACCATGCTTTCTGGCCTGGGAAAACCACAGTGTTTTTCATTATCCGTCGAAAAACACATCAGCTGTGTAGAGATTCCTGCAGATCCAGAACCTGAACTCATACAATTCCAGCTTACCCTGAACAAGACAAACTATCAATGTGTAGCCTACTACAGACCACACTCCATATCCTCTGAAGACCACATAAGATTCCTATGTGTGCTTGCAGAACTATTACTAAAAATACATTTATAATCTTACACACATATATCCCTACTCGATCCCTTCACTCTTCTGAGAAAACCCTATTAAATATAGCCAAACCCAACAAGAGAGCAGGAGAATCCCTATATTCATACAACATCGCCAAACTATGGAATCCCTTCCCCTCCAGTATTACCCAGCTAGACTCCCCAAAGCCCTTTAAAACTGCACTAAACACCTACTTGTTACAAAATCCAAGCTGTACATGTAATATACAATGTAAACCCCCTTAAATAGATAACCAACTAAACAAAAACCCTACCTCGTAACACCTCTCATTTCATCTTTACTCAAGTAATAGAAGACCTAATTATCTGTCCATCACAGAGTATATCATTTCTGTGTTGTAGTTTTTTAACTGTAATTTTGAAGCTTGCTGAATAATGTATGTAACATCTGCTTTGCAATTGTATACTTTTCTGCAGTACTCACTTGTTTTTGTTTTTGTTTTGTTTTAAAACTGCTGATCCTTATCTCCCCAGATCTGTAATCTAACTGTATAAGTTTTATTGTATTGTTAATTGTGGAGCTTTTCTCCCCGGGCCTTCACTGAAAATGGGTCTAGTGTCCAGTGGACTTTCCTGGTCAACAAATGCCAATAAATAAATTAATTAATTAAATAAATAAATAATGTTAAATTTCAAGCACCCTTCAATAAACTAGAACACCTCGAACTTCAAAGTTGGGTATGTCCAGAGATTCTCAAACTTAATTATCATTTTTTGGAAAGGATAGCAAACAAAATTAACAAGAGGACATATTATTTTTTAAACAGAACCATCTTTACTGAATTATCATTTATGACATAGGCAATCATGCATTTATATAAATGAAAACAAAACTGCATTGACAAATTTTCAGTTGCAAACATTTTACATCGCATATAATCTACTATGGTCATGGTCATTCGAATATTACATAGCTAATTCAATTCTTGCCTTCCCTTAAACATCATTTCTCCTCCAAAACATTATTCGGCAAGTATTGTTCCTGCAATTCCTATTTTTTATGTAATTTTCTCCTACCCTTTTCTATAGATCCCATGTTAAGTTCTTTTATCTCTGTTACTATATTCATTACTTCTAGTATGATTGGTTTAGACTTTGATTTCCATTTTCCCATAACTGCTTTTCTGGCACCCACCAGAATCAAACTCCACAAGGCCTTAGTATGTCAAAGCAATTCTTAATTCTGTATCACAGTTTAAAAAAAAAATTCCTTAGTTACACCTATTTGCTCACCCAGTATTTTTGACATAGGAATCTGCATGGAATTTTTAAAGTCTGCCAATTTATTATACTTCCAAAAAATATGATCGCAATAACCTCTTTCTATCCCATCACACCTCCAACATTTGCAGTCTACCTGAGGAAAAATTATTTGGTGTTTGCATGGAGTATAGAAATACCTATGCATACACTGTCAAGTAAAAACCCTTAATCTTCTACTCTTTGTTGCATATTTGGGAGCCATACATATATTCGCCAATTGTTTCTCTGTGAATTGTTCATTCAGTCTCTCTTCCCAATCCAATCTAACCTCTTCTGACTGATTTCTAACCACCACCATATATTTTATACCCACCACCACCACACTACTACTACTACTACCACTATTTCTTTCCATACTACTACTACTACTACTACAATAGTCATTATGCGATATTTTATATACCCTACTAATTATCCCTTATTTAACAGCAGCTTCTTTTCCATTCTACTACTACTACTACTACTACTACTACTACTACTTCTACTACTAACAACTCTACCAGTGTTGGCCTTTCACTTACAATTTGCCTATTCTTTTCTCTTTGCCTATACTCTGATCAGTCCCTGATAGGAAAGGCAATCTCTAGCCTGCAGTCCAAATGAGGACATAATATTCTTGACCTGATTCTAAATAATTGCTCCATTATATGTACCACCCATCTAGTTTCTTCACGCCTGGTTAAGTCTTACCATAAATTTGTAACCTTTTATCTTTAAAACTTAGTAAATCTCCCTGCAGTCAATACTTCTGAATTAAAGGGTTTCAAATGAAAAAAAAAATCCTCATTCTTTTTGATGAACTATCCAGATTCACTTGTAACATCACCAGTCCCAATGCAAACACAGATGCTGTTTATACAAAGTAGTTATATTCCTGTATTGATAAATGCCTAGATATAGCTGTCTGTATTGAAGCCAGATATGATGGGAAATTTAAGAACAAAACAGGCCACCTGCATAAATAAACTCTGTAACAAAACTCATTTAAGTTATACAATAGAACAGAAATTTCCTCATATTAACAGCTGCATCATGGATATAAGTAAAGAACTAAAAGCCACTGTCATGGCTAGTAAGACAAATCATGAAATTAAGTTAGTTTCTGAACCCATGGATAATTATAAGTCCTTCTTTAATTACATAAAGAAATGAAGAAATAGCATCCAGCAGTGTTCTAACTTGTCCAAAATGGCACCACCCATTCAGACTGATAATTTAACTAGATATGAAATAAACAGCATCAGACATGCCTTTGTGATGTGTCTCTTTAAATTGTTTAACCAGATCTTAGCTTCTGGGTTTGGTGCACTGCAATTGTGATGCCCCAGCACAATGGCAACTTTAACACTGACCTGAGAAACTATAGACCCATTAGCCTGGCTACTGTGACACACACACGCACACACACACACACACACACACACACACACACACACACACACACACACACACACACACACACACACACACACACACACACACACACACACACACACACACACACACACACACACACACACACACACACATATACACACGCACACACATGTTTGTGTGTGTGTGTGTGTGTGTGTATGGAAACACTTTGTGTAATTGAATATTCATAATATTGAACATTTTTACTGCCAGAAGTGATCAAAAACTCCTCTGATTGCTTCTACCAGTGATAGGCCACAGTATAGTGGGGATTGGGAATTTGCCCTTTCTCCACTGTTGTGTGATTTTAGAATTGGTATATATAATTAACAGGGGACGTGAGGTTCAGCCCCTCCATGTGTGTGGGGATGTGGTGCAGGGAAGCTTGCCACACTGCAAAACAACTGCTTTTTTTAATTATTTAGTTTTGATAATTTTGGATTGATGTTTTGTTGTTTATGTTTCTGTATTTCAATATTTTGAAGTATACCAATCTATATGATTAAAATACAAATGATCTACGTGGCAAAAATGTTGATCACATAAGATTGACAAAAACATTTTGAACATTCACTTTACCTTTCATCCACAACACAGAACCTATGATCTATAAACCAAAACTCTTTCAAAACCTTCAGACTTAATTTGTCTGACCAGTGCAGAAAGTTTTTTTCCTAATGTAATGTGTATTATTACATTCACGAGCAAGGTTAGGATTAGCCAAACCCTGCGCCATTCCATGACCCTAACCTTATGCCCAACCTTAGAAAACCCTTTCCATAATACAACCACTATACAAGAAGCTAGTACATCCATTATATATTAATCCACACAATATAAAATCTTTCCCCTTACTTAACCCTATTGTAACCCTACATACACAATATTAAATCTACCCCTTTATTTAATGATCACTATAACACTACTCTAGGAATACTTGTAAACACACTAAATTTATCACCCCTACCTTACACTTCTCTAATCATAACCCATAACCATATGTACACACACTTCCACCCATAATACAAAATAGACATGCAGAAAAACATACCTGCATTTCACTTTACGTACAAATGAGCATTCAATAAAATAAATGGGTCCAATTACTTCATGCAAAAACTTGAAGTCATTCAGAGGGATAGAAGACAGTTATGGCACAGATGGAAAATGAGTTGTTTGCTGGAATGTCATCTATCCCATTTGAAGTAACTCCTTCAGACTTTCAAGATAACCTCCCATGGGATAATGAACAATAAACTCCAAGGAGACCTTTCATAGATATACCGCTTGTATTATCTAAGACACAGGGAAGTCCACAAAAGCATTGATAGAGAGGTTGGTGCAATATGCTTCCTTGGATAATGCAATTAAAATCATTAGGATGACTCATAAAAAAGCTGGCCACATAGTTGATCTTTCATTCATTATCTGTCTGACTATAGGGCTATCATTTCTTAGACATGTGCATGAGGGTGAATACTACTTTCATAAGGCCAGGCCAATGACTTCTGATGTGATTTGTGTTGGAAAATGTTTGTGCATCATTCCATTAGACATGTGAATTTAGGGAAGAAAAACAGTGCATTATTTAGATGATCTCTTGATAGTACATGAAGGTAAAAGAAAGTTGCAGGAATGTATTGCCTCACTGCATCACTTTTGCAATGAAATGTAGATACCATTATCAGCTAATAAGTGTAGAGACCAGCTAGGAGACTGTTTTTATCTGGGGTTGGAGTTGGAGTTAGATGGCCATTCTCAGGATTTTTATTTAGCAGAAGTAAATTTTGAGCTTTAAATGATAAGATTTATCTGATGTTGTCATGAGAAAAATCTGTGGTTGAGAATTTCATGTCACATCTGGGCTTTTATAACTTACATGAAGAGTAACAATTCCAGGCAAGAATTTCACCACAGTGGAACCAGTGGGGACATTCTGAAGGGCAGCATATTGCTAGAGTGGGTGTTCATATGGGTGGCAGTGGTACTGCATGGCCTGAAACTGACAAACAAAAACATACCGTTTCCAAATGATTATGAAGCAGTTGTTGTATTACTTGAAGAAGAGAAGTGTTGCAGCGTTTAAAATTTTACATAACTTTTTCTGCTTGATATTTTTCTGGCATAGTGAACTTCATGTTAGATAGTCTTCCTCATTTGTAGCTGTAGAAATTTTGAAGGCTTTCATGCATGCTGGAGATACTACAGATGACTGTAACAGAAGGCATTTCAGAGAGTGGGCAGAGGGTGCATGTTGGTTGATAAGCGAGTCCTAAGCACATCTGGAAAGCCTATAATGTGGCATGCAGGTTATCTGAGCAATTCTTACTTTCCTTGGAGTGTCAGAACAAGCAGTATTTATTTGGGTACTGGTAAGATATTTAGTGCACATGTGGCAAGAGGGAAATGTGTTTAGAGCCATTAGGGTACACCTGGCAGCTTTTAACTTCAATTCTGAGGAGCACGGTCTCATAAATTATATTAAATATTGGACAATGACTGTGATGTTAAAGTGATAGTCTATGCCTCAGACTAAGCAAGGGGATCAAAGATATCCCCTGAGCATTGATATTTTACCACTATTAATGGAATCTCCAGGCCACATTTGGCAATTTTGCAACACGGGCAATGACAGCTGAATAGTGGGTTATTATGATCTTTGCTAATTGCAGTTTAGAGGTCACTCATGCCAAATCCAAGGGGGTGTCATACTCATTGAGAAACAGATGGTGTTTTCATTAGGAAGGTCAAAGACAGACCAAGTAAGGAGAGCCAAGCATGTTAATCTGACAAAGTTTTAGGTGAATCTGGAATGATATATCAATCAGGGATCTATAGTATAAGATCGACAGTTGAAAACATTGAACACCATATAGTCGACACCATATGGTTGATGTCTTCAAACATTGAAGTTATAAAAACAACAAAAAAAAAAGAAAAAAGTACCCTAACAGGTTTAAGCCCCCCCCCCCCCACTACTTAAATATACCAACTCAGAGACTTCACTACATTGCAGTAAATGGAAATCTCTTACAGTGATTTCTGTTTACAAGTTTGATGTTGTGTGCTTTTTGCTATTCCCGTGTCGACAATATCAGCTTCGATATTGTCGGCTTCCGAGAATATAATATAGACCCATTAATCAGACTGCTATAAAAAAAACTGTCAGAGCAATAGAACAAAGGTTACTGACTAAGTATTTACACTTCCCTTTGGGCTCATCTTGCCAGTGCAGAAGTTTGTATAGATGATTAATAGGACACTGGGTTATGTAAGTCTTAATTCAGCTCATTTTTAAACACATTCTTGTATGGCTGACTAGGAAGATGAGATGATAGATCTAGGGGCACTGATTAATGTCAATAAGAAAGTGAGCTGTTCTTAGTCTGCCTGGCATGTACCTTATTGTCTACACACACACACACACACACACACACACACACACATATATATATATATATATATATATATATATGTGTATATATATATATATATATATATATATATATATATATATATATATATATATATATATATATATATATTTATATATATATATATATATATATATATATATATATATATATCTATATATATGGATTCCGTGCTAATCCCCGACCCACTTTTTCCCAAATCACTCCTGGCCAAACATACTTATGCAAAAATGCTGTTCACCAAAGCAGCATTTTCGCTAAGTATGCTGTTGTGGAGGCCGTACTACAGTGCGGATAAGGGAAGATTCCCTTTTCCCCACTGTAGTGCAGTCTCAGAGTGAAAATATTAAAATAGGGCATGTGTGAGGGGTATAGCCCCCCCCCTGCATAAATGCTTTTTCTTTTTTTTTTTTGACCCATTTTAACAAAAGTGTTTTTTCAGTAAAAGCGCTTTTCTTAAAATGTGTTCGGTGATGTTGGGTTCATATATATATATATATATATATATATATATATATAAAATATATTTTATATATATATATATATATATATATATATCTATATATATATATATATATATATATATATATATATATATATATATATATATATATATATATATATATATATAATATATATATATATATATATATATATATATATATATATATATGTGTGTGTGTGTGTGTGTGTGTGTGCATAGAAAGATTTGGGGGTCCCAGTTTCTCATAGATATGTCTCTTTGGAAGGCATGTATTAACCTTGTTTTCTTTTGGGGTGTTTGTCCATTCATTTTTGAACTGTTTGAAGAGGGTAGTCAAGTTGAGAGTAGGTGGTAAACAACTCAGGCTGAAATTATAAACAGTTAGGTTGTGGTGGAAGGAAAGAAGCAGATGCTGTGGAGCAGTTATTACCAGTAGTGGTTGAAATGACCAGCAAGGAGCCTGATCATATATTAATATCTCATAGTGGAAACACGTTGGAGTCAGTTTCTTATAAAGAATTATTGTTAAGAATACCACAAGCCATATTTTATTTCAAACATGTGTTCCCACATGTTAAGACTGTGTTGCCAAATTAATATTTAAACTAGTTTGAAAGAAAGGTATTAATCACACACCCATGAAGGCAGTCAGTAATTGTAGTTTGTACAGTGTTTTCTGGACTATCAGACAATTGGTTAATTTCTGTATAGTCCAGAAAAAAATGGATTGGTGGCAGCCCTACCCACCACCATAAAATAGATACTGTCTTCTGCTGGTGCTCATCTCCCAAGTCTACTAGCATTTTTTGAGTGGGGTGGGGGCACTAACCACTTTACCTGCCTTATCTGACTACTTACCTATATGAATGTGTATGTGTGGGGGCAGGGGTGGGGGGTGTGTTGATGTATCTATTTGTATCTATATCTATATATCTTTATGTATATATAAATATAAATATGTATATATATATATATATATATATATATATATATATATATATATATATATATATATATATATATATATATATATATATATATCTCAGTTTACTATTGTTTTTGTGATGACTACTATGTCAAATCACTAAATAAAGTGACCAGAAGGTCACAGTATGAAAATGCAGAGAACTGCTTGATCAAATACCTGGATTTGTCCCCCTCCCTTTCTGGATCCATGTTACCACTTGTTCCTGTGTCCATGCAGGTCAAGCGATTCATTGTTTGAACAATTAGTCCTCAATATTCTCATCTTGCAACATTCTGGTTGCATTATTTGGCATTGAAAAGATACACTTAAATATGCCTCTAAAATTATTGGTAGGTAAGGCATTTGTATGCCCTGTCATGAGTTGGAATGAGTTCAGCTGCAATGCTTTATTGATTAATCAGTCTGATGTGCATGTCTGTCAGCCTTCACATCCAGCCAGGGAAATGGCAATTGCAAACTACTTAGGCCAGGAACAGTTGGGTATAGATGGACAAAATTATAGAGAATTAGTAGTAAATGGTGTTAAAGTGAAGCTTGTCTTTGGAGCCTTTACCCAATAAGGATTCATATGTTTATAGGAGTATACCAGACTAATGATATTCGGTCCTTGATAAGCCATGCCATGCAGCCCAAATGGGACCCACAAGTTTTGTGTTTTAGACATTTATATAAGGAGTGCTTTCTGGTTATGACATGATTTGCTGTCCATCAGAGACATAGGCATCAGTCCAGGAGTGTATTTTCAATTTTCCATCCACTGGTCCTAGTTACTCTTAAATATTAATCCAAATAGTATGCAACAACCAAAAAACTCGATCAAAAGAAACCCAACCACAGGAGAGCAATAATACGTCCTTCAATGTTACTCAATACTGCAACAGTTCAAAGACACAATGAACAGTATCCCAAAAACAACTTTATTACAGTTCCAAAAACACAACAATGGATCAAGCGCTTTCATCCACCCAAAGTGGACTTCATCAGAATGAATTAACTAATTAATTTCACTATATTTATACAATTTTTTGGCGCCAAGACCTTAATGTATACTTAAAGAAAACAACACACAAAATATCAACTCTTATATAATATAAATAATATAAAAAATCAAATACATTTGTATTTTAATAAATAGTTCACATAATTTCTCATTCTATATAAAATAAAATAAAATAAGGTGACAATTTTATTATATTGTTTTATGCCACTTGGTATGACATTATTATAAAGTGCCTTTAATCTGAGTTGATTCATGATTCATACAATACTTCCTATAATATACACAATATATAATATATAATAGTTCTCTTAAAATCAATTTGCTAATTTACTAATGAACCTAATAAATGCTTTAAAATTTTTTTTTTAAATTAAAAATATTAATAATTTATAAATAATTTATAAAATATTTATAACTTTAAATATGCATATATGTATATAGTAAAACATGAATTTGAGTAAATTGATAAAACCTTTAATAATTCATTAATAAAAATGGTTTCAAAGAAAACCTTTAATAATTCATCAAAAGAAATGGTTTTAAAGAAATGCCATCATTTAAGCCTGGGGGGTCATGGCATCTGTTAGTATCTGCCATTTTGCTTCCTTCTCAGCTAAGTAAACCCCCAGATTACCTCCCCTCATATTTTTTTACTCTTAAATATGGTTAGGGAAGGACTTTGCTACACATGCATGGGGAGCCTATTCCAGTGAATGGGGATTCTTGATGATACATATCTGTCTCTCAAACATGTAGGGCCATAGGATCATAGGAGATAACTAGGCTAATGGGTCTAAACCCCTTTTAAGCCTAGCCATGCATGCACCAATTTTACCAGTTATCAATGCCCAAAGACTAGAACATTTTTGGTATATGCTTGTGCCTTTTGGGGATCTACAGACTGCCCCTATTCACAAGGTACATAGGCGGGAAGCTATGGGTTAATTAGTGATTTCCCATCCACTGGTTCAAATTGCATTTGAATAAGCTTTGGGAAGAGCTCTGCTTCACATGAACAGAAAGTCTATTCCAGAGAAGTGGCAATCTCTGTGACACATACCAGCCCCCAAGTATGTTCAGATTATGTCACAGATGAGGTTTAGATCCTTTAATAGGGTAATTCTAGTGATGTTTATTTTACAAATGTGTAGTTGATCCATCAGGCCTGGACTGGCATAACTCACCCTTCAGCAGTCTGTAGACTGAGTACAGTGACAAGGCTTTGATGCAGTCCACACAAGATATGTTATTTAAGCCCTGTTAGTGAGGAACCTTTGTGATTGCTTCAGCTGTTGCAAATGCCTGGTCAGGTACATGCAGAAAGTTGCATTGTACTTGATTATTGGTCTAATGAGGACTGAGTATAGTGGGACTCTGATCTCTTTAGATCCGGATGCCATGCCGTGTCATGCCTTTATTTATAAGCTGAGCCACATAGATGGATTTTCTCACCACCAAGAACTTATGGTGATTAAAGTTCAGGTTACTTTCAACCTGAGTTCCAAGTTCCTTACCACTAGGTCTACTCTTAGAAGAGTGTTGTAATTTACAGGAGTGGTCATCTTCCCAAAAGGTATAAATATGCATGTTCTTATATTGAGTTTTAGGCCATGGCTCTGGCATCAGTTATTTGTCTGTATTAGACCCTCCTGTGGGATATCTACATCATTTGGGGATTCAATGATTGCACCGAGCTTGCAGTCATCAGCAAATTTGGTCAGCCAAAGCCTCACTATATTTGCCTTGAGAAGTATATTCTGAACAGGAGAGGTCCCAGTTCTGAGTCCTGTGGGACACCATTAGTAACAGGCCTCTTGGCAGAGGTGGATTCCTCCAACCTAATGTCATTTGTCCTCTTTGGTAGCCATTTGGCTATCCATCAGGCAAAATAGAGATTTATGCCTAAATTTGGAGTTTGTCTATAGTATCCACTTGAGGTATTATCAGATATTGTGTCAAATGCCTTTGTCAGGTTGAGGTAAGTAGTATACACCATTGTGCCCTCGTCCATGGCTCTAGTAGCCTTCTCGAAGATGTCCACAAGGTTTAGTAGGCATGACCTACCTTTGATGATACCGAACTTTAATGAGTCCCGTGTTTGAAGATTTCCTGTGTCTTCATTTATCAGGTCCACGATGATGATTCTTTCCATGACCCTGCATATGACTCATCACACTTATGGGTAAAAATCTACATAGTGTCCTGGGTCTGTTGTTAGTATCCATTTGTGCAGAGGCATGACTATTGCAGTCCACTATTTCCTATGGACAAAGACTGTCGGGAGGCTGTGGCTGAATAGGGGATTCTATTGGTATTGACTGACCATGTTTCAAGCTGTTTAATAGGTATCCTTGCATATTATTAGGACCCACTGATGCAGTGTTTTTAGCTTTTGACATACAGTGAAGATCTATTCTGTAGTGGCAGTTGGGGAAAAAATAGTAGATGTTATTTCCTGGGGGATAACTGGGGAAGAATAGGGGGTGAAACTGGAGCTAAATGTATTGGTCAGCAAGTTTGCTACATTCTGTGGTTCAGTATAGGAAGTTCTATTTACTAATAGCTCAGCACACTGTTGGTTGTTCCTGATAAGGTTGCATGCATAACTGAAAAATGTCTTATGGTTATCCTTTGCTTGGGAGGTTATTATTGCCTTAAAGTGGGCTTTGGTGGACTTGATTTGTCACCTGAGTTGCTTGTTGTGACTGATTAGGGAGTTTTTTGTCTTTTGGATATAGTTTTTTCTATTTTTAGATAGGATTTTCTTTCTTTCTTTTGAAGCACAGACTATTTATACTGGGTGTCCACCAAAGGTGCTTGTTTCTGGAGTTTATCTCAAGTTAATTTTGATTTGATACTGCTGTTTCTATGCAGTTATTTATATACTTGTACAGGGATTTCATAAATGCTTCCAGATAGGACACAGTATTGTGTGAGTTGGTGGGAGGGCTTGGAATTTAGCTATGCCATTGCTTAATAGGAAGTAGTTAGTCTTGGAAAAGTTCTTAAAGGTTCTGAGATTTGCTGAGATTGGGTTTTATGACAGAAGTAAAATTTAGGTCTTTGGATCTAGTAGTTCTGATGTTGTGTGTCTTTCAGATATGCAAAAGGTTCATTAGAGCAGGGTCCAAGGATGCCTTGTACACCAGGAATAGGTTGCCTCTCAGTAGTCTTTATGAAACTGAATATGTTGGCTGAAGGCTAGAATACTATCCACATGAGTTCCCAGATCTCTGACTAGAGAGTCAACTCTTAGGGGTGCTTTACTGATGACACAGTTTCCTAGGGTGGCTGAAATCTCTAAAGGTATTATAAAGCATTTCTTGACATTGAATTTTAAGCAATGATTTTGGCATCAGCCATTTGTCTGTGTTAGACAATTTTGTAGGGTTTTCTCATCTTGGGGGTATTCTTTAGCTCCCAGTTTGCAATCATCAGCAAAATTGGCCAGCCAGGGCTGTTGACATTGGCTTTGACATCTGAGAAGTAAATGTCAAGGATGAATAGGAACAGCACTGAGCCTTAAGGGACTCTACTAGTGACTGGCCTATTTTTATAGATGGCCTCACCAATCTTGACTGCCTTGTCCTATCCATGAGCCTGTTGGCTATGCAGTGCATTTTAAAGGGATTTATGTCTATTTTTGTAACTTAGTTAACAATGCCTGAGTGGGATATTGTATTAAATGCCTTAGCCAGATCAAGACAGGAAGTATGCACTGCTTCATTATCATTTACTGCCTTGCTAACCTTTTCAAAGACATCCACCAGGTTCAGTAGGCATGACCTTCCTTTCTAATGGCAGACTGGGATGGACCCAGTGTCTTGAGGTCTCCTTTGTCTTTACTGCTCACAAGCTTCTGACTAAGGGAAAGATGATATTCACCAGTATTATTTGAAGGTTAATGAAGATCATCTAGAACTAAAACATAAAAAAATAAAGGACTATTGAATGTTGGAAATATATTGTATTCTGAAATTAACAATGTTTGAAGAATTGATTCTGAATGAATAAAGTGGCAGCTTGTCACTGATTTGTGAATAGCCTGGCTAAATGGCATGAATTCATCATGTGTTTCTCCTGGGAGGGAAGGGCTCATGACAAACTAAGTTTCTTAAGGGGGCATGTTATACATTGGTATTGCAGGCTGGCAAGCACCAAGTATCACTAACAAAATATTTAACCTTCCTGTTTTCAGTTATTAAGCATGTCATCTTAACAGATGGGAAGTAAAAAAAAATGCAGCATTTCTGATGAAGTATATTTCTATTATATACAATGTAGTGATACTCCAAAGTCTGCTAGGTCAAAAAATAATCAATGTAAGTTTATCATTTACTGCCCAGTATAAAGTCTGACATACGTGCTATGTATGTTTACATCATAATTTTATCTTTCTTTCTATCTATCTATCTATCTATCTATCTATCTATCTATCTATCTATCTATCTATCTATCTATCTGTCTATCTATCTATCTATCTATCTATCTATCTATCTATCTATCTATCTAATCTATCTATTGCTCTCTCCGTCTTTCTATTTACCTGTCTGTGTATGTCTCCTTGTATTTCTTTGGTCACACTAGTAATTTTTCTACCTGTCTACTGGGTAAAAGGGTTGGGCCAAAGACTTTACAAAATTTTCAGTTGCATTTAACAAGAACGTTTACAAACTGTACAAACAGAATAACACAGTTTTAAGTGCAAAATTGTCACAATGTAAAACAAACTAAAGTAGTATGTGTACAAGAAGAGCAAAGTCTAAATAATTTCAAAGGTGTTCAGACTTCATAGTGAGAGCAGGTTCACTGGTTTGAACCAAGCAATTGTTGCACTACAGTGAGATAAAATTAGTAGTCAGACATTTTGTCTTTTTAGCCAGTGTCTCAAAAGTAGTTATATTCATATTCTAAGAATAGGCATTGATTCAGTTTTGTTTGAAATCCAGTCAAAGTTTGTGGATTTCAAATATCAGCACATAACTATATGTAACAGGTCATTCCAGCTTTGGAAAAAATGCCTTTTTCACAATTAGTCCAAAATGTAGTCTGATCAGCATGAGCGTGCTTTTAAAATTGATTCTTTCAGTGTATTGTAGCTTGGGGGTCTGATTGAGTTTGGCAGCTAAGGGGAGAACATTGTTTCACTTTAATCAATTGATAGATAACAGTAGCAAGGCAGAGTGGATCTTGTTGCAGTTTAATCAAATTTATAGAAACAGTAGTGAAATTATATGGCTTTCAAGAGCTATGGAAAACTGAATGTTGCAGTCAGTGATTAAATATAAACATCACTTTAGTTATGAATCACACTGAAATCTTACATTACATATCAGTCTCCACACCACTCAGTCCATCTGTCTTATCTTCAATTAATCTCCTCTTTGCATCTTTGATTAGTATTGTAGATATGCTTCAAATGATCAAATAAACAAACAACAAAAAACTGTCTATAAGCAGATACTTCTTCAGTCTGAAAAAAATGAACCATGAAAGACTTGGGATTCAGCTGTTGTGGAGTATAAGTTCAGTTTTCCATTGATGCATGTATAAAGGAGAATGTCTTGAATTCCAGAGTTCATAGTTTCCTGACCCCAGAAGCTTGATCACTAATCTGGGGTATTTTGATCACATTAATCTGATGGTGAATCATACAGATTATTCTTCAGTGATAGTGAAACCCTCATTTAAGCACAACTTTCTGCATATACAGGCATGCATAGTCTGCCTGATGATTCAGCCTGAGCTGAATCGCTTACATGATTCTTTGAATAAGAGACTAAACCTCCATTCCTAAGTGAATATTACTGGCCTGGGGCATGTAAGCTGCTCCTCCAAGTAGGTGACCTCCTACCCTATAATCAGCAGTGGGCTTTTATCTTTGATGTGAAATAACATGCAGAGTGATCTTCAAAGCATTTCATTTAATGGTTGTTTTCTCCACCAAGCATCACACATCCTGTATTACCCTTCAAAGCTATCTTGAAATCAGGCAGAGAGCCTTGTTATATTCATGATGAGTACAGTAAATGCCTAGATATTTGTTAAGCTTTTTTTTTGTTATAAACTTTTTTTATTGTATTTTATAATAAACGGAAATAATATTACAAAATTTAAATCAAATGAAACAAATAGCAAACATGCACACCAACTATATACAATGTCCATAACAAATATTGATATTAAATAACATTAATATTTTTCTAATAAATATTTCAGTTTTTGCCAAAATATTTTCTTATGAATAACATTTATAGTTCCAATATGCAGAGTTTACAATTCCTTATTAGATACAGTTGCTGCTAGATTAGTAAACTCAGAGAAAGACTGGATACTTCTATTTTTCCAATTCATAGTGATAACCTTTCTGGTAATAGCAAGAATGGACCATAAGAGAGGCACTTGAGTTCTAGGGACAGGGCCTAGAATGGGGATATTGAATAGAATCAAAGAATCAGTTATATTACATTTGTCTGACCACAAAGGTTTAGCAAAATTTTTAAATTCTTCACAAAAAGGTACAAACATTTGACATTTCAGAATCATATGTTCCCAATCTGCATATAAATTAGAATTCCACCTCTAACATTTTTTTTATAGAAAAAAGCTATTTTAAATGGCATTAAAAAGCTTCTGTGTAGAAACTTCCAAGTAAAAAATGTCCAGTACATAGATGATGCAGAGTTATTCACAGATCACAAGTATAACTTTTTGTTGGCCTCTGAAAATGCTTCATTTATTTTTGTAGAATAGTCCCAATGAGAGGTATCAAAACCTATAAGTTCAGTTCTTAAAATTTTATAAATTATGGATAAGTATGTTTTATTTTTTATATTCACTTGCATTAATCAGAAAGAAAAAATCTAAGATTTTGGTAATTGATTTAGTATTCACAGATAGTGATATTTTCAATCTATTAATTAAGAATTCCCTTAGAATATGGATATCCAACCATCTAGTACTATTCATATTATATCTATCAAAGTATTTTCCTGCATCACTTATTTTATTTTCATATGGGAATTGGTACCACAATTTTAAGTTATGTTTCAAAGGAGTAGTTATTATGTTTATGTTAAAAGATTCCAAATACCCAGCAGTGTAAGCTATAGGAAACATCAGGATAAACAAATGTTTAAGCAAATAATTTCTATTGATTATTGTTTTAAAAACTACCAAAATATGCTTAATACAAAAAGTACAAGCATTTATAATTGTATTATTTATACAGTAGTCTTTCAAAATGCAATGAGCAATATTAATGTTGAAGGTAGGATTAAAATTTATTTCAGTTTCCATACTTGATGTTAAAATTACTTAATGTAGAAATTTCTAGTTTGAACAGCAATCTGAGTTAAACCAAAGAATAATAACATTTCAGATAGCAAATTTAATGTATAGATCAATATTTGGGAATCCAATACCATTCTCTTCCCAGCTTCTTACATGCCCTTCATATGATATTCTTGTTTTTTGAGGATGCCATAAGAATCTTAATAGTATGGAGTTTCATCTTTTTATATATATATATATATATATATATATTTTTTGGTGGAGATATAAGTATTGAGCAAGGTATAATATTTTGGTAGTATTGAAGTAAAATGGAAAAATGGCCGTCTGGAAAAACAGTCCAGCAGAGCTATTGTAAAATTTTTATTAAGCGGTTTTCATCCAGTTGGTAACAAGAACTTCTTCAGATAAGGTTTTTATCTGAAGAAGTTCATGTTACCAACTGGATGAAAAGCGATTAATGAAACTTTTACAATAGCTCTGTTGGACTGTTTTTCCAGACTGCCGTTTTCCCATTTTACTTCATTTGGGAGTTTGTTTATCATGAGAATTTATCCCCGGATTCAACAAGCCCTGCACTGTGTGCAGGACTAGTGCAGGACCTCCAGCAGGTAATATGTCTGCCATGCTATACAGGAATAAGCTGTAAGGACGTGCACAAGCGTTTCTGCACAAGTCCTGCATGGTCTCAGCTCCTGTATGCAAATTACCACATTTGCAGGTGAAATCCATGCAAATGAGGTGAATTTGCGATCCAGGAAGCAGGCAGCCGGCCGTGCAGGACTAGTGTAATCTGCAGAAATGCACTTGGTTAGTAACCGAGTACATTTCTGCAAATTAGAAAATGGAGCCATGACAGCTCCAAATAAAGGATGGATATTATGTTGAAAGCATGCTAATGTCCAAATATATGGCCACTGGCATGGAAGAAAGTTGCAAAAAAAAAATTAATTAATTAATTTTTATTTTTTTAGCCGATTCCGGTTGTTTAAGCATAGGGCAGCAGCGCACAAATGGGATTAGGTGAAAAAAAAAAAAAAAACTAAAATAAGCATTCTAACCAAAATCACTATTTTGCCATTATACTCAATGGCAGGCAGAAGACAACATGGCCAATGAATAGTGTTTGCTAAGGGGAGGCTCAGTGTGGGACCTGTAACTATGCATCAGCAGGCAATCCTATGCAAATGAGGGGAATGATACTGAATCCCAGATTTCCCCTCAATGCTAGTCAGCACCCAACAGTGTAAGAGCAGGAACAGTTTGGTGCAAGCCTAGGAGTTAGCTGACATCATAGGGGGCTGTGTCAGACATACTGTAAGTGGAGTGGAGCCCTGTTGCTCGGGTTTGCCCTTAGTTTAGCAGAGCTAAGCAAGGGTGTATGTCTGAGTCTGCCTAGCACTCTTTACATTGCCTAAGTGGGTGTGCATGCTGTGCACCGGGTTTTAAAGGGAAAACCATGAAATAACAGCTCTATGCACATTTGAGCACTGTGTTTGCACATCTCACCCTCGGGCTTAAACAGCAAGCCAATGGGAAGGGAAAACAGCAGTAGGAAGGTAATCTAGGAGAACTAGCATAGCTGGCAGGTGAAATGCATCAGAATCAGCCAATTATTCAGGCAGCAGAGCTGCCCAGCCCAGAACACTACTATAAACTATGCAAACACCTTTCCCTCTGTTTTTTCCCATGTTCTCTACACCACTGGTGTATACAAGTGGGGAATTATTAACAGACAAAAACAACAAAATGATAGGGACTGCAGCAGCTATCAGACATCAACATGTGGAAGAGGCTGAGGGTGGTGAGGATGAGAATGCTGTCTACCAACCCACTGTGAGAAGATGGAGATGGGTGCGCAGACCCAGGGTAACCTACCAGGGGCTACATGAGCTGGAGATAGTGGAGTACTATAGGGTGGACAGGAACCTCCTACAGCAAATTGTTGAGCTGTGCCAGCCACGCCTGATACACAGAACTAACAGAGGGAAAACCATCCCACTGGATACCAATATATGTCTAGGCCTAGGAATACTAGCCACAGGTACCTCCCAAAGGCCAACTGGGGATATCATGGGGATCTCACAGGCATCAGCATCCAGGGCATTCCACCAGTTCCTGGATGCCATGTCAGCACATGCAGATGAGCACATATATTTCCTCAACACCCGTGAGGTGTTGGCCAGCAATACGCATCTCTTCCACCAAATAGCAGAATACCCTGAGGTAGTGGGTGCTATAGACTGCATGCACATATGCATCAAAGCACCACACAGTGAGTGGGGTAGGGTCTACATCAACTGCAAGGCCTTCCCCTCCATTAACTGCCAGGTTGTGTGCGATAACCAGGGCATTATAATGAATGTGTGTGCTGGCTGCCCTGGAAGCTATCATGATTCCCACATCTGGCCTCTGAAGCAGTTGTACTAGAGATTTGCCATTGTGGACATCCCTTACGGTCACCTTGTGGGGGATGCTGTTTATACACTGGACCCGTGGCTGATGACACCCATCAGAAATGCACACACACCTGAACAAGAACTCCATAATGAGGCAGACTCACAGACCAGAATTATAATAGAGCATGTATTTGGGATACTCAAGTCACAGTTCTGGTGCCTGGACACATCCGGTAGAGCTCTGCAGTACTCACCAGCTACATGTACTCAAATTATCATCGTATGTGCCATGCTACACAATATGATCCTGTGGAAACAGCTGCAGCAGGATCAGCATGGGGCAGGGCCACACAGCCCCCCACCAATGCCAAGGCCTGCACAGGCACAGAGTGACTCAGAGGAGGAACAATCTGAGCCTGCCACAGTAGGCAGATGGAGGCATGCCCAATATTCCCTGGCCTTGGCAAAGAGGCAACGCATCACACATACACTGACACAGTAGGGACCCAGGGAATGACACCTCTCTCTGACTCTCACATACAGTAAAAGGGATGCCAAACATGACACTACCTGTGCTCAACCATGTATACGGAGTGTACTATGTGCATCTGACATAGGCAGCCCTCCAGCACCATCCTCAATACTGGCACACCCATGAGGTAAGTCACTGTCCTTACCAATTGCTGAATGGAGTAGTATGTATTGTTACTTGTATCTATGGTATGGATGTGAGCATGCAAGGGAATCAGGTAGGTGAATGGGATGCCAGCAGATAGTAGACACCTATAGTGGCAGCATGAGATCTGTAACAAATACTGGTGTCACCACAGTAGCCAGTACTACACATGGTGACAAAACCCAGTGCAGGAAATGGGCTGGATCACATATGACACACACATGCCAGTCAGGGAGTTTCACATTCTCAACAACAGTCTCAGCCAGCAGGGCAGGTGTAGACAAACACAAAGGCTGTGCTAAGGCCTCTGAATGATGCCTATGGGTAACCTCTCCCCAGGCCTACACAGACAGACTACATCAAGTCAGGCAGTGGGATGATAGTTCTGAAGGGTAGGAAGTCAGAAACTGATATGTAGGTCAGTCAAACCTAAGATCTGTAGTACACTGATATGCCTCTAGTCAGCATGATAGGTTAGAATACAGAATGAAATAGAGTACCTGACATATTAGTATAGTCATAGCAAATGTGTACAAGTGTCAGGTGTGCCCCCCCAATCCTATGTAGAAATGTAGAAACAGTCAGCTGTGTCCCCTCAATGTGGTGTAGAAATGTAGAAACAGTCAGGTGTGCCCCCTCCCCCAGTCCTGTGTAGAAATGTAGAAACAGTCAGATGTGCCCCCCCAATCCTATATAGAAATGTAGAAACAGTCAGGTGTTCCCAGTCCTGTGTAGAAATGTAGAAACAGTCAGATGTGCCCCCCCAATCCTATATAGAAATATAGAAACAGTCAGGTGTTCCCAACCCCCAATTCTATGCAGAAATGTACTAACAGTCTGGTGTGTCCCCTCCCAGTCTGTTGTAGACACATTGTAACAGTCAGGTGGGCCCCCCAATCCTAAGTAGAAATGTAGTAACAGTCAGGTGTGCCCCCCTAATCCTATGTAGAAATGTAGAAACAGTCAAATGTGCCCCCCAATCCTAAGTAGAAATGTAGTAGCAGTCAGGTGTGCCCCCACAATCCTATGTAGAAATGTAGAAACTGTCAGGTGTGCCCCCCAATCCTAAGTAGAACTGCAGTAACAGTCAGGTGTGCCCCCAATCCTATTTAGAATTGTAGTAGCAGTCAGGTGTGCCCTCACAATCCTATACAGAAATGTAGTAACAGTCAGGTGTGCTCCTCCAGTCCATGGTAGACATGTAGTAACATGTATGCGTAGGTATAATACCAATGGAGCACAGATGACCTGAGGTGGCCAAGGTAGCAGGATAGATTGTAGCATTTGTACAATATTCAGGTATGCATGTGTTAGGTTGGTGTGTGTTTCATATTGTGTAACAGTGGTCAGCATGTATGCATGTTGAGGTTTGACCTGCTGACCGTTGCCCACTACTACCGCTGACAGGGATAAGTCCTCACATCTGCAGTGCCAAAGACAATGCTCCCCAGTATAACACATACTAGCAGTAAGCCATTGTAAATGGATGGTGGTAATATGTGTCACCATCTGAAAGATGGACATGGCATGACTGTTGGGCTAGATATACAAGCAGTACACAGGGAAAAGTACCCCAGACATACAGTATATAATGTGTAACTGTGAAATGGACAAACCTTTGGAATTGTACATACAGGTATGCATCACATTATCTGGGCATGTAGTAGGGAATACCAATGTCATCTGGCCAAACACTTGCAGATCTCAAAGGTGATAGGACTGATGTATTGGGAAACGGATGATTTCCCTGCACAAGCCAGCATAACTGGAATGCCCCAAGCATATCTGTGAGTTAAATGCAAGTAGTTTCCATAGCACACATGCACCCAGCTCACCCAAACACCACCTACAGGTACCTCTCCAGTCTTATCCCTGTTGTGGGGAATGGGTACAATATGACCCCCCACCTGTGTATGGCAATAGCAAAAGAATGCATCATGCAGAGCAGGTGTCCCATGCAGGTGTGTCCCTAGCTGTAAGCAGCACACTGCCAGCATCCACACCACCTGAGCAATACTGATAGAAAGTATTGGCATGAACACCTAGCACACCTACCCTGTCACCCCATGGGAATATACTGTATGGCAGTCTGGGACTGTAGGACTGACAGAATGCAACAGCCTGCTACAGCTGGCCTGCATCACCACCAAATGGCCTACAGGCCTCTGCCAAAGGCCTGCATCTCTCCCGTACTTCCAATGTATGTTATGTCATGGACACCCATATAACAACATAACACACTCCACATAAGCCATATGCAAGGCCATGTGGACAAACCACAGTAACATGTCCACCATGTCCCACTGCATGAACTGTGGACCAACACCAAAACACAGCTGTGATGAGGTGATAACTATAGGGAAATTATCAGAGAATGTATGGATAATGTATGGAAGAGGATAGAATAATAGAGGGGGGGCGGGAGCATGGGCAGCATGAAATGTGCAAGGTCCGACACACAGCCGTGTGCACATACTATCCCTGTCTGCAAACACAAAAATGGGGGGCTACAAAGCTGCCCATACACCACAATAGGGGTAATGTCTTGACTTATGACCCCTGCCTCTGGGTAACCTGTGTGAATCTGTACAGCTGTGAGGTATTGCCACATCAAGATAAAGCCATACTGTCACTTCGATGGATGTACAAGTATGGGATCCTCTGCCATTACTGTACCAAGGTACTGAACTGGATACACAGACCTAGCAGCAAGTGTCTGCAGCATCCCCTCCAGAATGGCATAACTTGCCATGAATATGTAGGCATTTGACCACAATACTGGACACAGTTGCATTCACCCTGCATTCCCCAGGACATCACTGCAAGCAGAAATGTCCACATGATAGTACTTGAGGACATAAAACATCACAGTGTATAACAGAAGACATGTCTGAATATCTCTGCTAACACCAGTACCATGTAGCAGAACAGCACAGACACAATCACCTACAGTACACACTATTCCTTGCACAGTTTGACCACATATTGCCAACAGATCTACAGATATCCAGTAGAAACAGTTTGCTAGCTGTAGGTGTAGAACACAAAGGTCTGCACTGAAGTACAAACTACCTGAAATGGATCCACACATTCAATACAGAAGGGCATACTGGGCATGCTCACACACTTAGAGAAATGAAGACAATGTCAGACAACAACACACTGAAAGGTCATACTGGGCTACTCACACACTTAAACAAATGAAGCCCATGTCTGCCAACAACAGTGGACCATACATATCTGACAGTTGCAGATGTTAGTACATACACTCCTCAGTATGCAACAGTCATGCTTTGCACCCACATTGGATAGGAATACACACATATATCCAAGGGCAACACACTATAATATGCCAAAACTACACATACATAGATGTGTGTAAGAAAGTGACAGTGACAAAGAGCCTTCCATTATGAGGCCTGTCCATCCACCACACAGCCAAATGGCTACAACCACATGATGTGTAAATGTCATTCACTGTAGAAATTAGCCACTGGTATCCCTCAGCATTAAAGACTTTGTGGTGCAAGTGCTAGCTGTGCAACGTGATTGTACAAGGCAGTAGTCATCTAGCAGTTGTATGCACATACCTGTGGAATATAAACCTGCGTGTGCCTGAGTGTGGTGTGTCTACCTCTAGAACAATGGGTTATGGCCCATGCACACATGCTGCTCTCCCCAAAGCCCTACTATGACAAGCCTGCTGATGTCATTCACTTTGAAGTACACCTTTGGGAAAGAAGTAACCCAGTAATTTCTGTGGAGCATCCTGTAACTGCATAATGCTGTAGTGTGATAAACTAGTTAGGTACAAGTTCTAATCTCAGACATAGCAACTGTGTGTATGTCTCTGTCTGTGTAGGGAGCAATGCTTTTCAGGTTAGTCACACTCACTACATTTCAAATGCCCTACTTTGGCAAGGCTGCTGATGTCATTCAGTTTGAAATACACCTTTGGGAAAAAAGTAGCCCAGTAATCTCCATGATGCATGTTGTAACTGTGTAATGTTGTAGTGTGATAAACTGGTTATGTAGGAGTTCTAATCCCAGACATGGCAACTGTGTGTGTCTTTGTCTGTGGAGGGAGCAATGCTTTTTAGGCTAGTCACACTCACTGAATTTCAAATGCCCTACTTAGGCAAGGCTGCTAATGTCATTCAGTTTGAACTACATCTTTGGGAAAGGAGTAGCCCAGTAATCTCCATGGTGCATCCTATAACTGCGTAATGCTGTAATGTGATAAACTAGTTAGGTAGGCAGTGTGCAAATCTGCTTAGCTGTTATATTGGAGCAATGTTTACACCTGCTAAGCATGGCTTAGCCCTGGTAACCAGTTCTCACCACCCAGTCAGATAACATAGCAGGGTAATGACATCTGTAATAAGTATATGTAATGCCACGTATAAGAAATTTACCTGTGTGCTGTCATTACAGTAGCAAGGGGCGTGAGTGTCATGTCTGGGACACACAAGTATATGAGGCCTGTACAGCACTGTTATCCATGTGAATGTGTTACATACAGGGGTAGTAACCCTGGGTACTTGCTGTCACACTGGCATGTAGTAGTATCATGGTGGTACTACTGTTTACAGTGCTTTCCAGGCAAGAGTAGAGTGCTAAATGTAGTACTGACAACAAGCACACCTGCAGGCATAGCTGGACTCTGAGGCCTCCCTTTTGTGTTCCTGGTGTATGAGCTGTGTCACAGTATATATCCCCTACTGGATAATGATCCGACATGTGGAATGTAACTGTAGACTACCATCTGTACAGCACATGTTAGTGAGGGCTTCCAACATGTAGTTATGGCATACATATTTTTGTCAAACATCTATCTGTCAACACATTCATCCTACTGCATAGCTACTTGCCAAGCTAATGACTGTCAGTCTCTGTACAGATCTGTAGATGGCAGGTATCCATCTGGGATATGTACAGGCAAGCTATGCTTGATTGACACTGACATGTCTGCCCAGCTGTGTAATAACTGGCACATATAGGAAACATCACCATATATGCACCACATGCCACGGGTACCTCCACTACACTACCACAGTCAACAGAACATGCTTGGCTACAGGTCTCCATCACAGACACTAACCATGTGTTGTAATACATGTTTCATACATGTCAACTGGATCACCTCAGTGGCCATATGCAGCAGGCACCCAGAGGATTGGCTGATGCATGTCACTCTCACCCTGAGGGTCACCACAGTAGTGTCTGTCAATAAATTGCCTGTTGGCACATGGCGGGTGGCAGGATACCACTGTACACACATCCCCTACACAACCCATCTCTCCATAGACAATAGCCAGGTACACAGCTATGACCACCTGCAGCAATGTACCCCAGTACTGACACATGTGTATGTGCATTACTGAGAATAGCAGTGTCTGTGTGTTAGTACATCTGTACTTGAGAATTCCATGAGGGCCTTCACATCCACCGCAACACCCATTGCGATAGTCAGTTGTGGCTGCTGCTGTATCGGACATTACATGTACCCTGTTACGCTCCTCACCCTACCTGCTACACAAGCCTTGCAGTACCAGCACAACAATGTTATACAAATGGGTCGATAGGCATGGGATACCTATTGAGTTCTGGCAAGTGTGTGTATGTGTGCATGTCTGTGTATCTGTAGTGTGCAGCATTCCGAGGCCACATACTCCTATTACAATACCCATTGCCACACAGTAGTACAGATAGTGTTGTTGCTGCTCATAGGTGAGGCATGACAATGCAACATGCTACTATGCCTGTGGCATGTGCATTAGATGCATAGCCCTGTAGTACCACTGTTGGGATATACAATGGGTTATATTGCAGTCTTGGGCAATATGTGATGGTGGATATATCAGAGTGTCATCATGGGTTACAGGGAGTACAATATCCACTGGGGGCTGTGGGTGCTCTGTACACTGTCATTACATCATGGTACACTTGGTATATGTCCCATGTACCACTTAATGATGACTAATGTCACCATCAACCATACAGGTAACTGATACCACCATCTAGCCCAGTTATGCATGTGCTGTGTGCAGCCTACCTGTAACACATTGGACACACAGACAAGTTAGTTAGCAGCGATAGGCCCATGTCTCTAGGATGTGTGTCTGCCTGTTATGTGTCTGTTAATGTGTATATTATGGTATGTCACACTATGTATTGCCCATATACAACCATTACATCCCCCATTAGCATACTGTACATGTCTGGAGATGTTCTGCATGTAACATGTAACCTGGAACACACCTCACCCTAAACGCTGTGTGGTGTGCACAATGAAAGCCACACAGTTCAGTAACACTACATACCTAAGTAGGGGTCTAGTCCCAGTGTTGCCAAGTCAGAGTGTGCATGTATGTTGATGGGTCTACATCAGGTTGCAGATTATACACTTCCCAGCAGGTCAAGTGTCCATGTGGCACAGGCAATAACTGTTATACAAATGTGTGACATGTATTCAACTGTACCCAGGATATGTCACAGCCATGGTGTCACCCAGTGCCATACCCCTTGTGGAATATGACTGCAGACCATCCTCCTGCTGACACATGTACACCTACAGCACAAAGAGAGTACCATAAGAGTATGGTTAAATATGTGGATTCTTTTGGGCCATATGTCTTAAAATAATGGTACATTATATCGGTAATGATATGTGCCACCATAAATGAGAGAGAATTCTGAATAGCCAATACTTCTTATAGTAAATTACATAATTAGCCTACAAAAGAGCTACATCCAGTTTAAATAGCATCATATACCAAGCTTCTAACAAGCATGCATTCTGGGGATGTACTATGGCAGAACAGGGATGTTTCAGGTAACTATGTACCTTCTCACTTTTAATAGGAGAATTTATCATATTACCACTGTGGGGCATAAACAGAAACATTTGTCTGTATGACAAATATCAAGGCTTAAGAGTTGATAACCTTGAACTGTTCACTCTTTCTCACCCCTCCTGACCTTAAATGTCACAAGGCAATAATTATAGAAACTTACAACCCCCGAGGATGGATCATCCCTAATACGTAGTGAAAAGAGATACTTATGACATGATTAATAATTTGCAAATAATATGCCTTGCACTACCAATTATTTACATCAACAAGATAAAATAACAAAGTCTATAAGTAAATAGCAAATTATATAGACTGAAGCAGTGAAGTCGCAAGCTTCCTCTAGTAATGTCTTAGGATTTCTTCCAGTGAAAGCACTTAAGTTAGGAGTCAGAGACACTTCCACAATCTGGGACTTTCACAATCAGTGGTCTCATCGTATCTACCAGTGTATTTTTATATGTTCATGAGTAAGTACTAGGAAATTAGTTTACAAACCATTACAAGCCTAGCCAAGACCGGTATTCAAACATTTGCTCCATCTGCACAGAGGTCATACAAGAGAGACCAAGGTAGAATTTGAGGGTGTCCATCCAATTATCTGTGTTTACTTTGAAGGTGGCAAGGGTATTACTCTGCTTGAGTTGAGGTTGACGTTTGTTCCAGTGGTTGTAGATCTGTTGTGAAACACATCTATCTTGTCCACATGTGTTGTTTATCTGATAATAAAGGTTCGGTTCCTTTAACCAGGTATTTGAGGTATCATTTGTTCAGTGAAGGAATAAGAGGAAAAAAGGTGTTAGCAGCTTGCTCAGGGGTTATGGCTGAGAGCTGTAGCTCCTCTGGTACAGGATTTGATTCTCTCTGCCCTCGTTTACCTACTGTGTGACCTTGAGCAGGCATTGTCTCTTAACCAGACATTGTTCCCAGGTTACCCCTGAAAACGGACTATGTCTCATGGCCCTACTTGGTTAACAAATGGGTATTATTATTATTATTATTATTATTATTATTATTATTTCTATTATTATGACTTTGTATGGCTCAAAAGGCTAGATATAGATGTCCATGAAGGGGATTAAAAGAGATGGAGTTCAGAGAGATGATTGGCAGTCTGTCATGAGAAATGTTAAGTTCATTGATCTTTTTAGTTATGAATATCTGAAGTCTCAAAGATTTACAGATATGGTTAGACTATACTGACAAAATGGCATATCATATTTAATAATGGGTCTGGTGAGATATGAATAAAAAAGAATTAAGACATCTTTGTAGAGGAAGTGCCTTTAGAAATTAGATGGACCTGATAGAAGGCTTTCTAAGCTATTGCTAAGGCATAATGGTCAAACTGATAATAAATTATTAATAAGAGTGCTTAGATCAAGTACAATAATGCCTCAAATGAAGAGTATGATACCTGTATTGTATATATAATATTTTGTTTACCAAAATGAGTTGTACTTCATTTTTTCACATTTAGTTTGAGACTATTGTCTTTTCAGTAACTGTTGACATGGTCTACCCTATGTCGGAAGAATTTTAATCAGTGGAAGATCAAATAACAACACCCAATTTGCTGTTCGCTGCAAACTTACAGAGATTTAGACCAGTAGAGTTGGCCTGGAGGGGTGAGAAATAAGTGCAAAATAGGAGAGGTTCCAACAGTGAGCACTGTGGTATAGCACAGTTAACTTTTTTTATTTTTGTTTTTCTTTTGCATTCAGTGGAACATGTGACTGCAATCAAAGAAGTTGAGTCAGACAGCCCATTTCATATCCACCTCACAAGATAAGGATGTATTTTCAGAGTTTCTAATCTGCCAATAATGCCTGTGTGGAGAATAATGTCAAAGGCCTTGGCCAGGTCCAGGTATGCTGCATGCACTGCATAACTACTATTAACTGCTTTGGTGACTTTTTCAAAGAAATGAATAAGATTACAAAGGTGGACCTTCATTTGACAAAGCCAAATTGATGATGCCCAAGGTTAAGAGATTTTAAATGTCCAAATGAATGAGATTTGAGCTAATAAATTCCTTAGCTTTACATATGAGGCTAGTGAAATTAAAGGGGTCTGTGTTTATCAAGATCCATGCTTGGACCACCCCATGCATCAGCTTTATAATGGCTGTTTTCAGGCTTTAGGAATGTAACCAGTGGAGAGGCTTAGATTAATTATTTTAAATAGGGGTTCAGATAAGCCATAACTGGTATTGATAATCAGATAATGTGGTATATTATCAGGACCCACTGGAGACATGTTCATAACTTTTGAAAGAGCTGTGAGAACATGATCCACAGTAATTTCTGCAGGTGGCTGGGATTGTGGAAAATGTGGAATAGCTATAACTGTGGATGGAGTAACATTTGCCCTAAGGTTTTCAGTTAGGGTATTAGCTGCTTCATTTGGGTTAGAATGTGTGATTTTCTTGTGGACTAGCACCAAAAGTTGAATGTTAGTTCTTTACTTCTTTTATTTATTTATTTAAGATTTGTTTATTGGGAAAGTCTGACTTGGAATGAGCCAATTTTCAGCAAAGTCCCAGGGAGAAACACTCCAGACATGTCTTCGCAATGTGGGAGGAAACCAGTGTACCTAGAGAAAACCCACATGAATGCAGGGAGGACATGCAGACTCCACACAAAAGGCACTCCAGCCAAGAATCGAACAAGAGAACCTCTTGCTGTGAGGCAACAATGCTACCGTTGCACCACTGTGCCATCCAGTAACATCTGGAAGAGTTAAAAAAATGTTTTAAATATTTTTGGTTCTAATGGCTATTTTAAATTCATACTCAGCTTTGAGCTACTAATTGTTCCATTAAGGAATTTACCAGCTTACTTAAGTGCTATCTTAATGTAGGTTGATTGAGACCTCTTAATAGTTATAAGTAATTTAGATACGTTACCTGTCAATATCAAGACTGTGAGAGTGGTTCAACCACTGATCTTCCTCTTCCTCTCCAATACCTATAAGAGTAAAGGCAGAGTAGCAGACCTAAGAGACTAGTTTCAGATTTTGCCTTTAAATATTATGTCCAACGTCTTTCTTGTAGCATCTGATATATAGATCTCAAATGGGAAATGTGTATGAAAGCAGATTTTCCATATTTACATTTGAAATCTATACTCCATATCTTCTTTCTACTTTGGAAAACCTTAATCCTCTGTTAGGTACAACATGGTAATTCATCTTCCCCAGTACAAGACAGTTGGGCCTTTGTATCTTCATCAGTTCAAACATTCCTTAGCCCTTGGCCTGTCCTTGTTCTATAGGCACTAATCAAACACAGGTCTTAAGTATTGCAAACCAATTTCCATTTACATCACTAGATGAGCCACTGTAACTTACAGCATGATTGATAATTTAAAAATTATGTTCATGGTATAGTTTCACTTTGTGGTTATAAAAGGTACACAGATGTAACTCTGAGCTAAGCAGATACTACCCTTGTCTGCTTACCCGGTCTACAGCATTGCATCTGTTGACAAAAGCAGGAATCACTCTGTGAATGTTGCTCAACCAAACTGCCTAATTTCTTTTTTAAGATTTAACATTTTATTGGTAATTTCTACTCAATGTTATTTTGATTGTATTAACTGAAACCAATAGGTGGACTGGACTTTCTGAAACTGGCTTGGGTGTGAGTGTGTTCGTGTGTGTGCCTTCTGTGAGTGTTGGGTGCTGGTCTGGCAACTCGACACCATAAAACCTCCACTGCCAATCAGTCTGCGGACCGATGATCTGCTGTGGTGACCCCTAACGGGAGCAGCTGAAAGATGAAGAAGAAGAAGAACTGAACCCCCCCCCAGCCCTTTTGTAAAGGTGTCTCCTGCCATTATTCAGAAAGCATGTTTTCTGTTTGATTTTTATAAACTCAGTTAATAGGATTCAAGAAAAAAATATCAAACCGCATGAGATGTGTAATGTGATCAGTCTATGTGACATTTTTAATTTTCAACATTTTATTGGTAATTTCTACTCAATCTTATTTTGATTGTTTTAACTGAAACCTCCCACAGGCTTTTTATAAAGGTATCTCCTGCCGTTATTCAGAAAGCATGTTTTATGTTTGATTTTTAAAAGCTCACACAGCATGAGATGTGCTATGTCATCAAGCGTTGCTTTACAATTAACTGCACAGAATTCGTTAACTGTGCATTGAATGCATTAGAATTTATTAGCACTGACATGGTGCTGATCACTGCTATGAAATGCAGTAGCAACCCCCAAATTAAAATTGCTTAACAAGACACTTACTGTATGTGATACTGTCTATCGGTATACACACGGTAAACAGGTCCTTCTCTGAAATGTGCTTGAATGTCTGTAGTTTTGGTCCACCTAATTATACCTCCAGAATGTATATGGTAATCTTTTATGTCCACAGCTTATGTACAATTTTCTAATGTGCTTGGTGATCATTAATGTCTAGGACCTACTCTCCTAGTTCCCCTAATATATTATGACAATATCTCAATTAAACCCAGCATACCTTCCTTAATGTAGATTGTTGTCCTTGTACATGGGGAATCCTTTCATTCTACATTCATACTGTAGAGCTCGATATCCATGGGAACACTTTTCACACATGCATCATGGTTTGGTGCATGGTGCCCACAAGAATCCTATGTCTGCTCCTTGCATGGTGCCACTTTTGACAGGCTGAATCCATGTGATATTCTGCACTTGCACATTGTGCACCAGTGTGAGTATTCAATATGCCATATTAAAAGGTTATTTATGAACACTTTGCACATCTATGGATCAACATGCCATCAGAACACTATGGCATGTAGCAGGCTCTTTTGCTACAAGGTCTCTTCAAGTTAGAATCAGAAGTAACGGTATACAGAAAAATGAAACAGTAATCTAAATTCAGCAAATGTCTTTTATTATTAAAACTTAGTTAAATCCTTCACACCACTTGGTGTAATGGTATATTACTGGCACATGGAATTTTATGTACTTCAATTTATCATTTGCATCAATATTTTGTAACAAAAAAACAATGGAAGGGTCATGCACCACTTTTTACTATAAAACATAATTTTATGAATATCAGCATTTGGATAGAATGTTTGCAAAGACATTAGCCATAAAATATTAAAATTTATATGCCAGAAAATTATCAGCCAAATTTAATAAAGCTTATATGGTCCATTTCTACTATGTGAGCACAGTGCAGATGCATGCACCACTGTGTAAATAAGGTAAACACCGTGGCATGCTAATTGCAGCATAAGCAACTGAATTGTATGCCAATCAACCAATCAAACATAGTGAAGCTAATCAACAGGCTATAAAGCAACAGTGTAGACTCAGTGCTGGTTTTCCCTGTGAATTCCAAAACCTATTGGAATATAGCCATGGAAAGGAGTCTACATGGAAAGAATGTTAGAAGCTGCTCTGCTTTAAATAATTTGTATGTCCAAAAGGCTGAAGTCTATGCTGCAGCTGCTGCCAACAGACCTAGGCCAAGAAGGAGAAGTGTCTTCAGTCCCCATTTATCTTTTCACAACCTACATGATGTTGAAATTATAGAGAGCTACAGGGTGGATAGAGACACACTACAGGAACTCTGCAACCTCTGTCATCCTCAGCTCAGAGTCAGGGTCAACCGAGGGGACCCCATCCCAGTGGAGACAAAAGTATGTGTAGCACTTAGAATCTTAGATAGAGGTACCTTTCAGAGACCAACAGGGGACATGTATGCTGGGGGTGTCACAGGCATCAGCATCCAGGATCCTCCATCAATTCCTGAATGATATGCAAAAACATGCCAGTGACCACATATATTTTCCCAGTACTCCTGAGGAGAGGGCCAGAATGTAAACGTTCTATGCTATAGCACACTACCCTGAAGTACTGGGTGCCATAGATTGCACACATATAGATATTAAGGCACCATCTGGGGAACAGGGTAGGCTCTACATAAATAGAAAGGACTTCCACTCTATTAACTGCCAAGTTGTGTGTAATGACAAGTGAATCATCCCGAACGTGTATGATGGCAACCGTGGCAGTTACCATGACTCTCATATCTGGCACACCTCACAACTCTATCAGATGTCTACTAGGGGGTATCCCACAGAGTAATTTACTGGGGGATGCAGGTTATGGACTGGAACAGTGGCTGACGACACCCATCAGAAATGCACACACACCTGCTGAAGAATGCCATAATGAGGCACCCGCTCAAACCAGAAATATCATACAGCATGTATTTGGGCTGCTGTAGTCACGGTTCTGGTGCCTAGATATATCAGGGCAGAGCCCTGTAGTACAATCCATGGACATGTACTGAAATATTCACAGTATGTGCCATGCTACACAACATCATCTTGAGAAAACAGCTTCAGCAGGATCAGCAAGGGAAGGAGCACACATCCTACCACCAATAAGGTCACTGCAGCCACACGCTGGTGAGGAGTCAGAGGGGGAACCACCGGCTGCTGTGGGTGTAGGCAGATGTAGCTATGCTCAATATGCACTTGCATTGGCTATGAGACAATGCATAGTGCAGTAACTCATCATCTAAGGACCTAAAACCTTCCTCCTATACACATATAAATACTAACACTGATGCCAGGCAACTCTCACAACCTTTACCTCCCTATGTATTGGCTGTATATTGCTTGCATTAGACAGAGTCAGCCCTGAACTAAAACTGTGGTAATTGCTGCATTTACAAGGTAAGTCCTGAACCTGTAGTGTATTGTGTAATGATATGAATCAGTGGCATATTCTTGTATTTCATTTTTTGGTACTGTAAACAAGTAACATGTGGGGGATTTGTAAAGAAATGACCTTGATGTGTGACAGCAGGGCCTTATTTGATATATATGTGTCCATTATTAAGTAGTAGGCCTCAGGCATCAAAGATTCAGACAATCATACCTCTCAAAACTACTGATGATGACTGCATGCCTTCAGTTTAGAACCATACATTTGTACTGGAAAATCATTAAAGAGAGAAGTTAGAAAGTAATGCTACACATTGCAGTTTCACAAGATCATTGACAATAAAGTTGGGAAATATTGATGTTATCAGCTGTCTCAACTGTCTTACTTTGTAAGGCCAATATAAGTCAAAGGTACAATTACCAATTCAACACAACAAATGCAGATATACTAAGCACTAAATCAGCTATGCACTCTGAGCATCAGACACAAAGCTTATGCATCCCTGAATTCAAAAGATAGAAAACAGGGATATGGTACAGTTATGATCACTCACACAGGGTGTAGTGTTAGGGGGCAGGAAGCCTAGGCTGAGACAAAAGTTGTGTGTGTGTGTGTGTGTGTGTGTGTGTGTGTGTGTGTGTGTGTGTGTGTGTGTGTGTGTGTGTGTGTGTGTGTGTGTGTGTGAGTCAGTAGGAAGAGCATCAGGCAGATATTTGAATAAACCAACAAATGGCCAGCGAGACAAAATTAGTTTTAAGTTGCATGGCTGACTCATGTAACTGTAGTGTTTGTGTCTCTAGGAGTCATCTTGGTTAAATTAGTGTGTGAGCATCTGCATGAACACAGCCAGGATCTTTACTAGCTCTGTGTCTTAGTATGTTGGACAGGTGTAAGCCATGCATGGTAGAGGTGTCAGTTCCTCGATGTAGTCTCCGTCCATGAGAACTGGCTCTGCCAGGAGTTACACTGGCACATCCATGCCCATAGTCAGATGCACTGCTGCTACTTGAACATGCCTGATGTCTGCTGGATGAACTCCCTTCATGGGGCCTGCCACATCTGGGTGCGGCTAGCTCACCCAGTGATGGAGAAGTAGAAGTACTGCCACTATGGGACCATGATCAGGCATGGCCACATTGGCTGATAGCAGTTGATGTGGCCGCCCTATGCCCATGAGGATGCTGTCCCCTCCAATCAGCTGTTCCATCACAGACAACGCTTGTTCCATGTCTGACACCCCTCTTGTTCCATCTCAGACATCATCTCATTCCATCTTATCATTCATCTTATCCATTGAACTGGCAAAATGGTGGAGGCAGTCACACATATTAACCTGTGCCATATCTACAACCCTAAGCATTTGTCTGGAGCACCTATGGGAACATGCCTGTGCCTCCATGAGGCCCTAAACATACGTTGAGTGTCATGGGAAGAGATCCCTGTTCAGGTGAAAGAGGAACAGCAAGCTTCCTCTGAGGATTCCTAACAACCCTCCTGCATTTCATCTCACCCACACGTTGGGGTATGGCCAGAGTCAACAGACCCAGAAGCGACATTAACCACACTTCTCTGATTAATTGCCTCAACCTCCACCTGTCTGTGGGTTCACTGGAATGTGTAGATGTAAGATTACTGGCTATGTCCAATGGAATTACAGGGGATGGGTGTATGTCAACCTCAGTGTCAGATTCAACGTCTGTACTCCAAAACCGTGTCTCTGTTTGGCCACCATCATCATCAGTGTCTGCTGATACACTGACATCAGGTGGTAGAGGTCCCATACTTCCACTCTCAGGCTCACATGTAATAAAAAGCAACAAACACAGGAAAAAATTAATACCTACACCACTATAGTCCAATATATGCTAACAAACTAACAGTGGTGCCCCTATTAAAGACAGTACAGTGATACACACAACAGGCCTGACATCAACATCACACATTAACAATATTTCTTTAAATTGCACAACAATACTGACATACAAATGTTTGGCTTACCATCTGCAGATGAGATTCTCCTCTGAAAGCCAGATGGTTCTGGAAGAAGTTAAGAAAAAGATAACAGCAACATCATCACAATTAACAGTAACACTGGGGTAATACTTTTATCCCTTTATATGCCCATTAACTATACTTTCAACAAGAAATTGGCCAACAACTCCAACCTAAGCTAATCAATCAGAATGTGTTGCTAACTGTAGCAATTTTCACACCACCCCAAAAAAAAATGTTGACGTGGGCATAATGTATTAATTTCAGTTGTTTTACTATACAACAGTATTCAACTGTTGAAATACCAATGCATACCTGGAAGATCTTCCTGGGACATGTTTGCTTTCTCTGATACTGTTGCACTGATGTCCAGTATATGCTGCTCTACACTTTCCTGGGAGCTGTTTGGAACCCTGACAGTTTCCAGCAATTCTTCATTTGGTGTTACTAGTGGCTACATAGCAGGCTCTCCCAAAATAGCCATCTGATCACAGCCCACTGCAGCTACTCTCCTCTGTCTAGATGTGATCATGTCATGGCCCTATGACACACCTGCTCATATGTCCTATCATGGCCACCCATGACCTTCACATCATCCAAAATCTGCAGCCAAATTTGCATTCTGTGTGTCATATCTTCCCATACCCTTTCAAGCAGGAAGGCACCATGTTGCCTATGGCATCCATTATCACCTGATTTCCAGCACCAGTGAAGAGTGGACTCTGAGGATTGACACACCTGGGTGGCATACTCCCAGGTGTCCTAAAAGACAGCAGAGGGATAATACATATAAGTATCACATAACTACAAAACAACTATTCCCTGAAAAGGTAGCCTCTCAGTATTACCCACTGGAAAAATGTAAAACAGTCTAGAGATATGAAATATGAACAACAGGCTGGATGCAACAAAGCAGAGTAACAATAGCAACATATTCTTGTTCATGCCATAACAGTAATACTGCTTTTCCCCCTCCCCCAATAGAACAGGCAAATGACAAATTTAGCTAACAAGCCATCCTTGAAATGCTAAAAGTGCTATCAAAGGAAGTATCCCTGAAACATTTGTACATATTTATCACATAGCATTTCATTTTCACATATTGGCAATCATGTATAACTGTGAAATGTCTTGACAAACACGCCCATGGCATCAGTAACTTCTACCTAATGCATACAGTGTAAAAGCATTTACTTCAGATTTTTCTTAATTACATTCTAGCATATGCAGTATGTAGCTGACAAAATGCAACCATACCTTCTGAAGCTCAATAATCCATTGTGCAGATATATCCCAAAGTAATAGCATATGTTCAGTCTTCTCCACATAAGCAAGTCTCCTCACCATCAGTTTGCCTAGCTATACCCTTGCCTTTTTATATGGTGTAGATTCAGGATTCTTAGGTGGTGAAGTTGCAAATGAGTTGTGAACTAATTAGAATTGCTGAATCCCAAATACTTGGATCCATGTAGGAGATGTAAACATAGTGCAGGGACTCCTTCAGTGTTTGTTTTTAATGGATTGTAACTGAGAATGATTACTGGTTCGGAGAAGGGCAACACAACAATGCATTAGGCTACCTTACATTCAGTGGATGTGTCAGGTTACATTCATAAAGTGTTAGACGTAAGGTTGGAAATGTAAGTAAACAGCAGACAATTCATAGGTTGAGTTTAGCAACATCCAACCTGCTCTTCATTTGTTGGCAATTGCATATGATATTATTTCGAGTTAATACCTTCACACATTTTAAGGCCAATGATATAGAATGACTTACACAGTGCATGTCTTAGATTGCTAGTCAGATAACTGAAGAATGACCAACAAACACAGAGAGGTAACACAGAGATGTATATTTGCAAGGAATAATCACAACAGGTTGTGTGACCACTAAGTGTACTATATCCAAATATAATAAATGTTCAAATAACAGTTTTATGGTTCCATATTACTGTAGATGATGTTGCAGTTGTTTGGTGCAGAATAATTTCAGTTTCTTGCTGCAAAGCTGCAAAGCTGTTTGTGTGGCAAAGAGGGGTAAGGCACACATCCTGTGTTGTGAAGGTTCATTAGATTGAGAGTTCAAATCCATATCTCTTTAGACTAATCTCATGTGAACCATCATTTTCTGTTGTTTATGTCATGAACTGATTTTCATCATTTCAGCTATTTCTTCTTTTTTGCGTTTTTCCCTTTTCTTTCTTGGTCTTTAATGGGTTTTTTTGTGGGCCATTGTTTGAGCAATGCACCATTTAGCACAATCACAGGAATGGATTTGGCTTTTCTTATTTCATTTCTGTGAAGCACAGTGGTGCGCAAACTGGACCACCCATGAAGCAGACAGGACCCAGACACCCAAAAAATAGAAACCAGATAGATTCAGTTAATTCTACTGGGCACCATGTGAACCCATTAAGTGGTGTTGCATGGTGGTTAACAGAGGAACCTTAACAGTGATCAGTAAATTAGGGAATGCAGTGTAACTAGTCCGGCGGATGTATGACTGAAGGCAAACTAGGTACTATATTTCTGTCAGTAGAATTCTGCTATCTGGACTAGCATGGCCTTCACATTTGCCTAAGACACATACAACACTGCCTCTATATCCAATAACCTTGTCAGGTCACACACGTACGTGTGTAATAGCACATACTGTTACCTGGATTTATGTATGACTCCTGACTATGTCTCAGCAGCACCTCTTCTATGACAAAGATTGAAAATCAATGCAGTAGAAGAAAATGTTTTCTGCCTTATGCCCAGGTTTGAATCCTGCAGTGTAAAAATCAATTTCCTCAGTGTATAAATGTAAAAGCAAATGTGTCAAAGTCATTGCATTTATGCCCTCAGTGTATGTCTGCAAACCTAACTCACCTAATAGCTACCTCCCAATTTCCAATATATATTTCCAGGCTATATCAGTTGACACCCTTCATACTAAGGCTAAGTGTCAGATTAACCTTCCAATTGCAATTATTTCCTTCCTCACTGCTTGGCACTGCCGCTATCCACTTACCATCATGCAAATGTGTTGCTAAGGTGTTTGCACTCTAGTAAACACAACAAGTGGAAGTGACAGAAAAGCATCAGTCTCCATTGCTCTAGGTCTGCTTGTAGATAAGGCTAGTGATAGTGGAGAAGATGCCAGGTTTAGGGCACAGATGAGGGGTGTTCAGAAGTTAAGGATATTTACTGGACTCCTAGTAAAGCACCACAGCCAAAGGTTTCTGCAGGAGGGACTGTTCTGCCTCCCAGTACAAGTCTGAAGCATGGAATAGTTTAGCCCAGGCTGTATCTAAACCTACTGGTATCCTGCACACTTGACAGCAATGTAGGCATCATTTTAATGACTTACAGAGGAGGAGGAAGTATACTTTTGACCGATAGTTGGAGGAAGTTAAGACTACGGACATCCCACAGCTGAGTAAGCATCAACCAAAGAGAGCACTTGTAAGACTTAGAGAGCTGTATATAGGCAAGACTGGTATACATAATGGTCTTCTGTTCTGATTTTTCCCCAGCTGCCATAGATTGGGAGTTCAATGCCCAGGCCCATGGGGCTAGATTGGAGAGACTGAGGGAAGCAGGTGGTATGTATGCAGCAGAAGAGAGCTTTTCTCCCCGGGCCTCTACTGAAAATGGACATATATCCAGTTGGACTAGCCCGGTCAACAAATGTAAAATAAAAATAAATAAATAAATTATTGTAGGATTAAAAGTTAATCATATCTTTTTTTTTTTATATATTTTGTATAGTTGTATAAAATTCAACATACATATCCCAACTGTAAAAGCAAGTATACATGCATTAGTACATAGCACAGACCAATTGTAAGAGTCCAATATTAGACTGTAGTTGGAGGTTGTGGGTTCAAATACCACAATTCACAACTATACCATACTGTTATTTCTTCAATAATATTTACATTAAATTAAAACCTCTAAACCAGTGGGACAAATGCCTTGCTGTAAACTATAATCTGTACAACTGGAACATGCACATATGCAATGGTTCTGTATTAAAAGACCGAAAAGGTGTTTCAGTGAACACCTCTTGATTGACACGTAATGAGCAAATGCACTAAAACGCAAACGCTCAAAACAGCAGTTTCTTTTCCTGGGAAAGAAACCGCTAGCACAAACACATATACATACTTTAAAACATAACAACGTGGGTGGCTTTGCCCCCACACCCCCCAACTAATTATGCCAACTCTGAGATCGTACTTCAGTGAGGAAATGGGCAAACACATGGGGATGGCCAACCTATTTCTTTCCCAGGGAAATAAATCACTGTTTTGAGCGTTCGCACTTTAGTGCGTTTGCTCATTATGTGTCGACCAAGAGGTGCTCACTGAAACACCTCTTTAGTCTTTTAATATAGACCCATATGCAATATATGTACATTTCAAGAATTACTTGCCACAATCTATAGTACAGTGTGTATATATTGGGAGTTACACTTAAATGCAAAACTTAAGATAATAGAGTTGTATAACTGTATTAATGCATTATATGTCACATATGATGGCACTAATCTTATCTCTTTTTCTCTCACCCCAACCCTTATCTCTATTTTTTATTTTCTTTATGTTCTTTAATTTTTAAAAATATTTTATTTTATTGTTATTTTATGTTATTTTTATAAATAATTTATTTTTTTTTTATTTTTTTATTTATTTTTATTATGTGTCATCAAATTGTGTCCATGTCATCCATGTGTACCACATCACTAAATGCTCCACAGCACAGCAAGGTAGACCAACCCCATTGGATTAGCCTGCCCTCTCTCCACTGGCTCCCGCACCAAAGCCCAGCACATCTGGGAGTCAGCCTGGCAGCACTGCCTCTGCTGCTTCTACACTACTTGCACCCTCAGGTAGTTCTGCCCTGGAGGCTGGTTCAGTGGTACCCTCAGGGAGCAGTGGCTAAGGTAGTGATTTCATCACCAACAGTGAGTTGCCAGAGATGGTGCGTTGGGTGGTGCACCACACCATTGGTGCACTCCTACACTGGATTGAGAAGATGCTCTCTCTCATGTTCCATAGAAAGAGAAGGAGGAGGAGACATCAAGCACTCCAGCCAGCAGTGGAGTAAGGTGACAGTGATAACACAGGCAAATATAGAACCAATGAACAAAGGTCAAGAATATTCACAAAGTGTAAGCAAAATGAAACAAAATGCCTGACCACCATGGCTGAATAAAATAAACCAAAATTTAATGCAAATATAAAACATAAAATGTAAGAAACGGTTAGCGCTTTCATGGCAACAGCCACTTCATTAGACCTACAACTATTAATAAAATCAACCCTGTTATAAACTCTATTAACCAACAATGTCAATGATTTTAGGTAATCATTGAGTCCAACTGTGAAATTAGTATAATACAGTCAGTATCAACACATAATAAAGATTGCTGTCACAGCCATGACAACAACTGCAATGACAAGAAAATATGCAGGGATTTATTAAGTCAGGAAAACAATCAACCCAAGCATGATGTGATCACTCCATATAAGCAGATCAGTAGGTATGTGACTTGTGTCCTGGGGTAGATGGTAATGGGACCATCCACCAGCACGTGGTCACAGTGCTGACTACTCCCTTTTATACAACACAAGTACTGAGTATGTGAAGGAGATCCACATCAGAGGCCATAATACCTTCATAGTCCCCAACCTTCATCACACCAATAACTGGGTACATCTTTCTTCATGTACCTCTCTATACATCTTCCAGTGATGTTTAACTGAAGTGTACCACTCTGTCAAAGTGAACTGTCAAACAGTTTATTGTCCATACCTAGGTATTCCTTCTGTGGAATACACATGACTGTCTGACGGTTCAGAACACTAGTCAAGTTGTTACAGCAGATGCATGTGTGCTACATACACAGGTGTTTGACAGCATTAATGGCATGTACTGTATATAATTTGTGACAATGTGGATTATGCTATATATATATATATATATATGTGTATGCCATGCAAATCAGTCAGCTAGCCTGTATTGCTCATAATGTTGCATACAGGTACAGCAGTATCCCTTTTCACACCTCCAGCAGATGTTACAGTGCCAGGACAGCATACATGGTTACCCTCAGTGTGGATGTATCATAAATAGTTGTTCAAGTGTGTTCGTGCAGATTCATCTCTTATCATTCTAAATTACATTTATTATGTCAGAGGCATGGGATTACTGGTGATATTATTCTGATATTTTCCATGATTGTAGTTGGTTCTTTTAATGTTTTCCGTGAGCCTTTACCTGTGTCCCACTTGCTGGAGACCTCTCCTGAGATTACACTCATATTCAAAGAAATCAGTTTGCACAGCTTCACAAAATGCACCCTACCCAATTGTATGTCATATCACTAACAGATGTCTTCTGCATTATTCACATAAGGATGCTTATGTCACACTGACATCCTACCGATTGTTATATCAACTTTTGTGGCAGTCACATAAAACAAATTTCACTGCACAGTCCCCGCTGTACCATGTAGATATGTGATTGGTGTTAATGCTACAACCATCTGATATTGACATGCCGTCATCTGCTGTACATTAGGTTGTTTTATCTGTCCTCTTTCCCTGTGTTCATTCCTACAATTTATTTCTGTGTCCCTATTCAATATATATATTTCCCCTGAGTGTTTAATGTAGATGGCAGTCCAAGTACTACTACAGATCATTTACACAGTTTCAGTGCAACATGCCAGGAATGGGATAACATAATACTCTGCATTGTAGATATACTGTCCTGTACTGTGTTTGGAGCATATAATTCACATTCATACTTTTCAACTGCTCAGATATTCTCAGGATGTCCAGATGCGTTCCTTATTAAATGCATGGCTTTCTGCCATATGATCTCAGGACTGATGTGACTCAATATTGCATACATTTCAGTTCATATCTCTAAACTGTCGTGATTTTTACAAAATGTCCAGATTTTTGTCTCATATTTATGATCTTTTCCTCATAATATTTTGTTTTTCTGGCAAATCAGTGGCATGCCATTGTGGATTGAAGTCAGAAAATAATGACAGATATGCG
The DNA here is from genome assembly GCF_019279795.1 of Protopterus annectens. Classification (NCBI taxonomy): domain Eukaryota; kingdom Metazoa; phylum Chordata; order Ceratodontiformes; family Protopteridae; genus Protopterus; species Protopterus annectens. The sequence continues at coordinate 595,115,350 of NC_056735.1, read as the reverse complement.
TTTCAAATTTCATGCTCTTCAGAAAATTCATGCTAACGTAAAACCTATTATTCTATCAACTTTCTCAATTTGTAAGAATAATGCTAAAAATCTGTCTCTGTTTTGGGTCCTTTGCCCCCCCCCCCCAGTTATTTATGGCTTTGTCTAGATTTCTTGCTCTAAGAGATTGAGAGGTATGTTTGAGTTTCATACTTCAGATCCTTCAAAACATGCACTTCTACCACATTTCTATATGGCATCTACATCAAATATGTTCATATTTTTGGTCATTGTCCCTGTATCATGTTAGCCTTTGTGCAGATGTGTTGTACTTAGAGATTTAGAGCTATCTGTGAAGCCCTGGTGATCATTGTGACATTCCATATAAAACTGCTGACCATAGGTGCTCTGCTTTAAAAAGGATTGCTATCCATGCTCTCTTACATTGTTTCCTGGTTGGCAATACTGTTGCCAGCCATGAAACCTTGCTTAGACATGCTACATGGCATGAATATGCATTGTGCAGTGGTGCACGCTGCTACTCACCTCTCACCACTACACACACATGTAAACTCCATGTAGGCTTCGCTCACAGCCTACATGGAGTTTATTGAATCTTGGTTCATAGGTTCATAGGTTCATAGGTACATACTATACTTGCCCCTAGGGTACACTGTAGCCAAGCCCAGCCAGAGTTTTGTGGCTTTCCACACCCCCTTAGGGTTGTTGAAGAATATACCCATTAGTTTGCCATGCCTCCAGAACTGATCATCATCTGACCCAGACTCCTGCTCTGTCTCACATGGACGGACTTCTGCTCCACACTCTGTCTCACTCTGGGTGGAATCTCTCCGCCTCCCCATAGAGTCTCTGCTATGTCTATCATCCCCTCCTTTCTGTTCGTCTATTCTTATGGCTCTGTTTGATTTGGTTTGCTTGGTGGGTTTGGGTGGATTGGGTCCATGGAGTTGGCCTTGCTCCATTCCAGGCTGGTTGGCCATGTAATCTTGTATGTCATCTTCAGGTCTTTCCTGAGAACTGGAGTTTTGTATGTCAGGCACAGGCGCATATTTTCGGGCCCTTTATGGTTTTTGGAGCTGCCCTTTGGGGTCTTTCAAGGAACTTTGGGTCTTCCAATTGCTGCAGTGTGGGGTACATTACATTCTCCCAATTTGGGCAGGTAACGGGTAAGATATAAGAAGATGGTACATTGTATGATCCTGATTTGATCTGGAGTGAAATGAGGTCATAATCAGGGTAAGCAATGTAGAAGTCCCTTCACAACCTCTTTGAATGAGTGGGAAAGAAAAAAGACTTAGCCTTTGTCTCCTTTGGGTCCCCAGGTCTCGCATGTTTTCTTCTGTTGGTAATCCATGGTACCTTTGTGTTGGTACTTGGGGTTACCTTGTTTTAGCTGGCGCTAATTTAAGCTTTTGGCCATGGCTTAGCTTAAGGGGCACCATTGGCACTTTTTATCCATTAATCACCAACTCTGATGATTTATCTACTTCTGATGGATTTTGGCTTCAGCTGCAGTTTGCAGTCATCTTTTGCAGCTGTCATTCCCCTCCTTTGCGTCTGCACCTCTGAGTAGATGCCAAACAAGAGGGAAGAGGGCTGGCCCTGTTCGTGGGACACCCGCAGACCGGTTTGAGTCTGACACAGCACCAGCAAAGTCTAACCCTGTGGGTTCTGTCCTTGAGCCAGTTTGCAACCCATTGACATATACATATGTATTTACATTTGGACATTTTTCTTTGATACCCGACCAGTGGGGTTGTGGTCAAAGCTTTTGCAAGGTCAAAGGTAGGTGTGTTGAACGCCTTTTACTCATCAATGGCCTTGGTGACTGTTTCAAAAAAGCAGACTCAAGTTCAAGAGGGTATGGCAATACACTTGTCAACACTAACCTGCATTGTGTGACAAATACTGACACTCTGTAAGTATAGGGTGACAGTAGTCTTTCTAAACTTGTGCTACATAGCTGCTTGTGGCATGGTGTATCTTGACATGGTGCTAATCATTTCAAAGATGGCATTGTTTGACAGGTTGCATAGCATTGTTTCACAATGAAGCAGCTACTTAAAAAAAATATCACCTGTATGTAAAACATTCAGCCTTAGGCTTCTTCTCAGTTTGGTCTATCATTCAAAAAACAGCTGAATAACTAAGAGATCTGTAATTTAAAATGCTCATGTAGCAAAACCTGATTGCATGAGACTTTGACAACATATGAACCCAGACTAGCATAATGTTTTTCTTCTGATGCAGACTCAGAAATAACTTCTTATTAAGGGAATGTCACTAGGTCTTTTAAAACATGATGTTTTGTGTTCAAAAACGTTTCTGAATAATTAGCCCTAGGATCATTAAGTAAACCATTGAGCTGATTTGTGTTAAGCCTGTCTTGTTCTGTACTGATGTGCCCATTTTGTGTTTTGGAGATGTTTAAAGTTCAGAAAATGTATGCCACTGTTAGGTGTTCTGTACCTGTGAGATGAGTGGTTAAGATGGAATGAACTTCAGGGAAAGAGAGGTGATGTATTGCTTTGCTAGATATAACATTCTGCACACACCACATCCATTGGAGCAGAAATTATCTCATTCATCAAGTTAGTTCTGCACCTTTTTCATTTTACTAGAACCAGGGAAGGATAGTCATTTTAGTTGTTTCCACATGGCATAAAACTGAATGTAGTCTGACAGCCATTCTATCTGTTAATGTAAAAAAACTTCCAGGTGAGCTCATCTTACCTCCAGTTTTAAACTACTCTTCTGAGCATTACAAAAAGTAATAATTACTGGCTGGGTTTTAAAACTAGGAAGCTGCATGGAGATCAATGACTGGGTTATAAAACTAAGAAGATATATGGGATTGTTGTAGAGAATTTATTTATATTTTTTATACAATGGTTTGTAATAATAGCATTTATTGAATGAAATACACACACACACACACACACACACACACACACACACACACACACACACACACACATATATATATATATATATATATATATATATCCACTGGAACCTTGGAAAAATGTCCAATAAATAAACATGAACACACCCAAACCAAAGCAAGTATCCAGGAAGGCCACAGGATAAAAAGTTATTCAAAAATCCGATTTTATTAAACAAAAGAAGAAACGTAAGCACTTTCACGGCAGTAAAACCCGCTTCATCAGACGTACATTCAAAAATGCATTATTCCTTATTACATACCTAAAACAATTAAATGATAGCCTATAGCTAAGCGAAAACAATTAATCAAACAATTAATTAAATAAAACAATTCATTTAGTACACATTTAGAAACTAAAATCAAACAAATTGTACTAAACCCTACACATGGAATGCTCACTAAAGATATAAATATAACAGCATCACAATGAAAAATAAATAAAAATAAAAATAAAAAATAATAATATAATACATTAGTTAGTAAGGCACACTAACAAAAGTATATATAAACATCTAAGCAATTTATTTAACCCTTCTATTTTTAATATGGGTTTTAAGGGAACCGCATCATTAAGTCCAAGACCCCTATGTGCACCTAATCTTGAAATCCATTTGCTTTCTAATGTTTCTGTAATGTTAACTATGTCACCCATTCTAATATTTACTTCTTGTAACTGCAGTACTTGAAACCGAAACTGATGTTTCAAACCGAAACTGATGTTTCTCTCCTAGATGTAATGTATGTTTAGCTAGGGCACTGTAAACATGTCCCTTAGTTGTACAGTATATGTGATCCCTAATGCGTTCACAAAGTGAGCGATTGATTTTACCTACACAGAATGAATACCATTCCATGCAGGTTGCTACATACACTAGATTTTTAGATGTGCAAGTGCTAGAATTTCTTAGCTCCCATAAATAACCAGTGTCAGGATGTCTAAAAAATCATGATTCATCAATGAATGAACATTGTGCACATTTACCACATTTCCTTGTACCTAACCACATCATATCTCTACCCTCTGTAACAGTAATAGGGTAACATAACTGATGTTTTAAACATTTTTTATTTCTGTATACATAAATAGATTGGTTGCCTACTATCCTTGCTGTAAGATCACCTATTAGCAAAATATGCCAATTTTGGGCTATGATTTATTCTATCTTATTCACTTTCATAGCATAAGGTAGAATAACAGGTAGTTTAGTTGGTGCTATCATGGAACTTCTATTCCAGGGGTTTCCAGGTCTACATAAAAAATAGGGTTTCGCTTGACGTCCTCTCTGTGAATTCACTTGTTCATAAATTTTATTAATTTCAAATTCATCATAACCTCTTCCCAAAAAGTTCATCTTTAATTTAATTAATTCCTTGTCATACATTTCTTTATTACAACACAATCTCGATGTATGCATTGCTTGCCCTTTCACAATGTTGTGAAAGGTTCTAGGATTATGCATGCTGTCCCTGTGTAAAAAAGATGGTTTATAACAAGGTTTTCTGTATACTGTAGTGCTATATATCCCTTTTTTAACACAAACAGTAACATCCAAGTAATCTATGTTTTCTCAGGAATATTTCATAGTGAATTTTAAGAAATCACTACTATCATTAATCCTGTCATGGAATCGTAAAAGAGCCTCCTCATCATCTTGCCAAAGGATATAAAGGTTATACATGCGTACATCGAGATTATGTTGTAATAAAGAAATGTATGACAAGGAATTAACTAAATTAAAGATGAACTTTTCAGGAAGAGGTTATGATGAATTTGAAATTAATAAAATTTATAAAGAAGTGAATTCACAGAGAGGAAGCCAAGCGAAACGTTATTTTTCATCTAGACCTGGAAACCCCCGGAATAGAAGTTCCATGATATCACCAACTAAACTACCTGTTATTCTAACTTATGCTATGAATGTGAATAAAATAGAATAAATCATAGCCCAAAATTGGCATATTTTGCTAATAGATGATCTTACAGCAAGCATAGTAGGCAACCAACCTATTTATGTATACAGAAATAAAAAATGTTTAAAACATCAGTTATGTTACCCTACTACTGTTACAGAGGGTAGAGATATGATGTGGTTAGGTACAAGGAAATGTGGTAAATTTGCACAGTGTTAATTCATTGATGAATCATGATTTTTTAGACATCCTGACACTGGTTATTTATGGGAGCTAAGAAATTCTAGCACTTGCACATCTAAAAATCTAGTGTATGTAGCAACTTGCATGGAATGTTATTCATTCTATGTAGGTAAAACCAATCGCTCACTTCGTGAAAGCATTAGGGATCACATATACTGTACAACTAAGGGACATGTTTACAGCGCCCTAGCTAAACATACATTATATCTAGGAGAGAGACATCAGTTTCAGTTTCAAGAACTGCAGTTACAAGAAGTAAATATTAGAATGGGTGACACAGTTAACATTACAGAAACATTAGAAAGCAAATGGATTTTAAGATTAGGTGCACATAGGGGGCTTGGACTTAATGATGTGGTTCCCTTAAAACCCATATTAAAAAATAGCAGGGTTAAATGAACTGCTTAGATGTTTATATATACTTTTATCAGTGTGCCTTACTAAATAATGTATTATATTATTATTTTTTATTTTTATTTTTATTTATTTTTCATTGTGATGCTGTTATATGTATATCCTTAGTGAGCATTCCATGTGTAGGGTTTAGTACAATTTGTTTGATTTTAGTTTCTAAATGTGTACTAAATGAATTGTTTTATTTAATTAATTGTTTGATTAATTGTTTTAGCTTAGCTATAGGCTATCATTTAATTGTTTTAGGTATTTAATAAGGAATAATGCATTTTTGAATGTACGTCTGATGAAGCGGGTTTTACTGCCGTTAAAGCACTTATGTTTCTTCTTTTGTTTAATAAAATCGGATTTTTGAATAACTTTTTTTCCTGTGGCCTTCCTGGATACTTGCTTTGGTTTGGGTGCATTTGTGTTTATATATATATATATATATATATATATATACATATATATATATATATATACATACATACATATATATATATATATATATATATTTTGTACAATTTGTTTGATTTTAGTTTCTAAATGTGTACTAAATGAATTGTTTTATTTAATTAATTGTTTGATTAATTGTTTTAGCTTAGCTATATATATTTAATTGTTTTAGGTATTTAATAAGGAATAATGCATATTTGAATATATGATATTTATATATAGCACTTATGTTTCTATATTAATAAATATTTTGAATAACTTTTATCCTGTATATATATATATTGGTTTGGGTATATATATATATATATATATATATATATATATATATATATATATATATATATATATATATATATATATATATATATATATATATATATATATATATATATATATATATATATATATATATATATATATATATATATATATATATATATATATATATATATGTGTATATATATATATATATATATATATATACATATATGCATATATTCATATGCTGAGAGAGAGAGAGATAGGTATAGATGTAAACAAATATAGATATAGCTATAGATTTATTTATTTTATTTATTTGACATTTGTTAACTGGGTTAGTCCAGCTGGGCTAAAAGCCCATTTTCAGTGGAGACCCAAGGAGAAAAGGTCCGATAGAGACACTTTACGGTAAACAATTATTGCAAGCACATTTTACATATGTTCCAAAGATACAGAGAATTATAATATATAAGTTCAGAAAATGCACACAGAAGTATAGTACAGTAGCTTGAAATAATAAAAAACAAATTAGTAACTTTTTTTGTTATTGCATAGGCAAGAGGAGTTTGTAGATTGACAATAGTATATAACTATGTATTATGTGATATAGCGGTATATCCTAAGGCTTTGTACTCAGAGAGGGACTAAAGTTCAGGATAGCTATAAATAGACATACCACAAGACTGAAGGAACCAAAATCAATAGATATAATAAAAGCAGTGGAACAAACTCTTCAAAAATGACCTTTTTTACACCAATTCAACTAGTTAAGCGCTTTCGTCCCCAGTATACATTAAGGGACTTCTTCAGAACTCAAAATACAAAAGCTAAAATACTTGAAATAGTCATCAATTATTAACTAACCAACAGAATAAAATTATCAAACTTCATCTAAAAATTAGCCTTTAAAATGCTGAAGTTTCAGATAACAAGAAATATTAGTAAAATCATTGAGACCAGGATATACAAAAGCTTAAGCACAGTTGCCATCTCAGCTCACATAACTCAAGATGCTCAGATAAAATATTCCCCTGAGGGTCGGGTGTTACCTGTTGTATTACCAAAAAAATTAAATTTATGCCCACTACATTCACTTAAATGTTTGCTCAAGGCATTAGTGTGCTTTCCTTTTTTGATATCAGTAAGATGCTCATACATCCTATCACTTGAAGTTTTCCCTATATAGAATGCGGGGCACGCCAAACACTTCGCAATATAAACTACAGTTTTGGACTGGCAGTTAAAATAACCATTTATCTTGAATCTAAAATCAAATAGGTGAAGATTTACACCTGTAGTAAGTATATATGGACATAAAGAACACATTCCACATTTACAATTACCAGATGGTCGATTATTACATAATAAAACCTTATTGCCAGATTCCAACATGTTTTTAATGGACCTATCTTTTCTGAACACTATACTAGGTTTATCACCCAATAAACCCTTAACTGTGTAATCCAAAGTGAAAAAAGTCCAATTTCTGAAAATAATATTCATTACCGTGCTACTATATTTATTATACACAGTAATGAAAGAATGTCCACCAACTTTCTTTTGTTTTTTCAAGTCAAAGGACACACTAGCTTCATGCCCACTAGAGATTGTTCCAGAACTTGGAGTATAACCTAATATTGGTCTAAATACACCTTTTATCTTTTAGCAATGACCTCTTTACTAATGCTGTTAAGCAACCTTTCTGGATACCCTCTTTTTATGAACATACCCAATATGAAGTCAATTTCTCTTAAAAAATCGGCCTCAACAGATGTCATTTGTGCTGCCCGTACTAGCTGGCCTTTAACAAGAGATCTTTTTTGATGCTGTGGATGATAGCTGGTATAATCCAAATAAGAGTTTGAAAAGGTGGGTTTACAATATATTTTAGATTTAATACTATGGTCATTCAGATCAAAAAAGAGGTCAACATCCAGACAGGTAATCTTGGATGGATTGACACTATGTGTGAACCTTAAAAAAGTAGTTGTTTGATTAATATATGCTAAAAAATTGCATTAGTTGTGCCTTAGAATCAGACCAGATCAAAAACAAATAATTATTTCATTACTGTGTATAATAAGGATAGTAGCACAGTAATGAATATTATTTCCATAAATTGGACTTTTTTCACTTTGGATTACACAGATAAGGGTTTATTGGGTGATAAACCTAATAAAGTATTCAGAAAGGATAGGTCCGTTAAAAACATGTTGCAATCTGGCAATAAGGTTTTATTATGTAACAACTGACCATCTGGTAATTTTAACTGTGGAATGTGTTCTTTATGTCCACATATACTTACTACAGGTGTAAACTTTCACCTTTTTGATTTTAGATTTAAGATAGATGGTCATTTTAACTGCCAGTCCAAAAATGTAATTTATCTTGCCAAGTGTTTGGTGTGCCCAGCGTTCTATATAGGGAAAACGTCTAGACGTTTGCGTGATAGGATGTATGAGCATCTTACTGATATCAAAAAGGAAAGCACATTTGAGCTATAGATATAGAAAAATAAATTACTGCAAAAGATCAGACTTTTAATGCTGTCTCTACCCCTTTTGTAGTTCCAGACTTTAGCTCTTCAAATCCTTCCTTTCTGTCCCTTCTCACTCTTTTACACCACCCAGCATACCTTTTGTATTTGCTTTATTATCTTAAATAAGAAGGTTAATTATGTGTCTTTTTCTACCACCAAGAGCACCTTTTGTATTTGTTTTATAATCTTAAATAAAAAGGTTAATTATGTATCTTGTAGCACCCTTAAATAGACTAAACTATAATCATAAATTCAACCCGAATCAGCTCTCTAGAATCAGCGAACTTTAATGGACCAGCGTCAGTAGAAAACAGCCCCAATACACTTAAGCAGATGAACCAGCTTAAAAAACAAGAGCTATTAAAAACAATAGCTGTTAAAAGCATAAAATACAGTTAAACAACCACGGGCTGTTTTCTACTGACACTGGTCCATTAAAGTTTGTTGATTCTAGAGAGCTGATTCGGGTTGAATTTATCAGTGTTCATTACTTGGTTGATGTGCTTAAACTATAATCATGGTTTCCAGTACCAGCTAGTTTGCTACACTACATGGAAAATGTGGCTGAATCACTTATGAATTAAACTTACTATGCTCTCAGTAGGCAAGTGGCCACAGTTTCAAACTATGCACATAATTTTGCAATGTACATTTCATTTACTATACTCACATACATTCTCAGAGTAAACCTTAATTTCCTAATATATCATTTTAATATGTTGAATATATAATTAAATTATTAAAGGACAACCCACCCAAAATGAGCAGACAGATTTAATTATTGAGTGTTTCTGAAAGCAAACACAGTTTTCATAGCAGATGGACAGTGTCATCTGGTTTGGGAAAATGCCAATTATTTAAAAAGCATCTGCCCATGAGAAGCCATCATTCAAGTGGTCAGTTTCAAGAAATATCACATCTCAGTGTTCCAAAACGAAGTGTTAAGCGGCAGGTTTGACTAGTGGTAGCAACAGGGGCCACTATGATAGTTGTACTCATCACTACTGAATATCAGGGTAAGTTAAAGAAGCATTAAAAAAGGAAAAGTTAACAAAGTAAAATGTGTTATAACTAAAGTATACCAGTAGATAGTTTGTGTGTACTTCTTTGGTTTGAGGTAAATTGCCAAAGTGGCACCAAAGGTAAGGTGAGGATTACAACATTTTCCCTGATTTTGACTAAAACAATAGCTCTGTACCTCATAATCCCTCCTAAAATTAATGACTTTTGACAGGAATACATTTTTCCCTAGCCTCCAAGCAAGAACAGCAAAAAAAAAAAACATATCTATATATATATATATATATATATATATATATATATATATATATATATATAGAGCTGCAGAGATACATCAGGTTGGGGACTAGCATAATGATTCAGGCAATTACCGCATAGGCACAAGGTGTAGAGTTCTATTTTCACCATCAAGGTAAATTAGGAAAGCTACAAAAGGCAACTAGCATTATAACTACCTACGAAGTCAAGAATCTAAGTGCACCCACTGCACTGAGCATTTGCTATTAAGCATTTTAAATAGCATGGCCATGATAGTAAAAATGAATAAATAAATAAATAAATAAATAAATGCTGGCACCAGAACAAGCAATAAATAAGACAACAGCTCAAGGTTAGAAGGAGTCAGACAGATTTTTGAGTATGGTTCAATAATATTACCAATTTATCTCGCTTCAAAACAACTCTTAAGTCTCACTTAACCAATACATGGCTATGCTGCTGTACAAATCTTGGATAAGAAAAGAATTCCATTGCAATATCCTATTTACTCTAAACACTCTTTCTTTAGGTAATACTAGTTCTTCACATAAATCAGGTCACATCCCACCTTTTAACATACTTCTACCCATTCTTATTACAATCTAAAAGTATGTATTCGAGTACCATAGTAAAACAATTATCCTTAAGTTGCAATTATGTTTCAGTATCTATACTCTATTGTATCTCCTCCTACAAGTAATCCTCAGCATTTTTAAGTGTCAGGGGAGAGTAGAGTTTCTTCTACAGAATATGAAAGTGAAGAAAATGGAGAATGTCCTTGTTTGCCGCCAGCAGGGAACAAACAATATTTAAAAACGACTTTTCATGAGAAACAGCAAGGGGGCCATAAATGAGATTGGAATGGATAAGATTCTAGCAGGGAATATACATACAATTCCTGGACATTCAAAAGAGGTAAATGGAATTAATAAAACTGTAACAGAAATGAAGCTTATACTGAAAAAATGGACTATGCAGTGAATCTGTCTGGTTATGTTTTATCAGAAACAGAAAAGAGTGTTTTAAATAAAGGTTTAAAGTTTATACCAAGCACTTTACCTAGGTTGCACCAAGTAAAAGGTGAAATATTTAAGCTAATTTAAAAGCTGCATTTATTAAATTATCTTAAAGGTAAATGAATGGATATGGACCAATGTAGCGATGATGAATCTGTCAACAGTAGTAATAGTTTATTTTTCCTTGTGATTCAGGGGAACATGTAAATGCATACTGCAAACTAAATACACAGGGCATTATTGTAAAAAGTGATTTAATGCCACCATTTAGAAATTAAACCATTCAACAGTTTTGTTTGTCTTTGAATTAGAGTGTAGAAAAATAATAGCATATATTTTTTCACAATAGAAAAGCAATTCAATATAATTTAAGCAAAAGGGAATGGAACAGTTTGAATGAGTTAAGTCAAAAGAGAGAGTTGGTTTTCAAGACAGCAGACAAAAAAGGAAAAAAAAAAGTTTAGGGGAATTGGTTATTTTACATTATACACAATATCTTGAAATGTTCAATTTACATCTTAATAATGAGAACATTCATGAAAAAGTGGAAATAAGTGATTATAATAGGGCTGAGGTAGAGTATAAAGAATTGCTTAATAAAGGATACAGACTACATTGTTTTTCATATGAGGATGTGCAATATAAGTTTAAAGGAAAGAGTAATTTGGCACATTTCTTTTGTGTCCCTAAACTTCATAAAAATCTATACAACCCACCAGGTTGCCCCATAGTACCTGCTTGTGGGTATTTTACCCACAACCTGTCTTGTTTTGTACATCAGTATTTACTGCCAGTAGCAGAAAAGTTACCATAATATATCAAAGATGTCTTTGTATTTTTGGAAAAAGTAAAGGCTATAATTTGGGAAGAAGATATGTATTTTGTGGTGGTGGATGTAGTGAGCCTATACACCAATATAAATCATAGTTATGATATGGAAGCTTTAAAATTTTATCTAGGAGATACTCCAGTGACACAATCCCCCGGATTCACAAATCCTCCATGTAAGACTTAATAAGTCTTACTTGGAGGCTGCAGTTGAACGGTATGACGTCAGCGTGCCATGAATATTCATGAGGGCATGCTGACTCAACCGTAACTCTTACATGGACCGAGTATGAAAGCAGGGGGCATGTCCGACTGCCGAGCAGTCTAAATGTCCATGCCCCTGCAAGTGTAGTAAAAGCAAAATGTCAACACACAAGAGCGAGTTCGCTCAAATGTATTTGCACCCAACACCACACTCCCTGACACTGTAAACCCCATCACAGTTATAAAAAGTAAAATATTTATTATTTTTTTAAAATCCATGATATAGCTGTCCATATTTGCACGTGTGTGTGTGGGTGTGCCCATTGCTTAGCTATAGTTAGCAATTCTGACATGGAAGAGCATAAGAAAGAATGTTTATGCAAATCACACCAAATGGCAATAGCGTAATGGTAGAGCGTATGCACAAAGTGGAGACATTCACGGTTCGAGTCCCACCACTCCCCTTGTTATTTATGTTTTAAAGCAGTATTTGAAATAATACCAGACATATATATGATGAAAATATTGTTAAAAGCAGTGAAATGGCCAATATATCAGTGAACAAAATATATATTTTTAAAGGATCCAGATATATAATAGCCTGCCGTTAAGCAACACTTTACCCAGCTAAACAGAGGTGCCCATAGTTTAATAGTGCTTTACCCAGCTAAATAGAGGTGCCCATAGTTTAATAGCACTTTACCTAGCTAAACAGAGGTGCCCATAGTTTAATAGCACTTTACCCAGCTAAACAGAGGTGCCCATAGTTTAATAGCGCTTTACCCAGCTAAACAGAGTTGCCCATAGTTTAATAGCACTTTACCCCGCGCAATGTGTTTGCGCGGACGTGCGTGCCGTGCCAACCTGAGCACCGTAGGCACCGGGGAGCAACATAGAGCTAAGTTGCTTAAACGCAGCCACACCCCCTAGCCTGTCTAGACATTATTAAAATAAAAAAATGACAAGGTTCTAACCCAGGTCTCTGTGCATCAGAAGCAAAGTACAGAACCACTAAGCCATGACAACATAGGGGAAACATCCACTGTTAACATTCATATACTTACGAATGATAGTTTAACCATTACTAAACAGGTCTGCAGTCAGCTGAGAATTTTACAAAATGGCCAATAACAAAAAAGTGCTGGAAATGCGGCATATTAAAGCCCCACAGGCGGGAATACATGTCATAACTGATTGTAGCTAACATCTGCAGTTAGAATGTCTGGTGTCGGAGAGGGAACACTCTTTTGAGTGCAACGTTGGGGCATCGAGGAGTCCAAATACATGGTTTGGCTCCTTGTCCACCATCACGAGACAAGACTCCTGCAGAGCCAGTTCCAAGGGACGGAGTACAAGGTAGAGGCTTGGAACCGGTCAGCTCGTGACCTTACCAGTGCACAGGCGTTCATCAGACTGGTGAGCAGGTCCGTCACCACCATGCAGACCTGAAGAGACGAAAGCAGGACCACTTGAACCAGTGGATACAGGAGGCCCGTGGGATGTGGGATGCCCCACAACTGACTATGTAGCCATGGAATGCAGTATGTAAGAATTGATAATGGAGTATGTATAACAGATAGGTATGTCTCAATATCCCTTCATTTACTTTACAGCTGCAGGTGACCATGCTACGAATCAGCAAGCCTATGCTGATAGGCTGCGACGGCTGCACCACCAGGCAGGTTAGTGATAATTCTGTATGTATTGTTATATAAAATATGGGAGAGAGCATGAAAGAAAGTGTTGTAGTCCAATAAAACAGGCATAAAATTGCCTGAATTAGTCCTCTGCATGTACTGTCAGATAAAAACGTCAGAGAGGCAGAAAAAGAGTGTAGTAACCCATTAAGAAAGGTAACATATGTCTGGAATAATATCTCTGCAGGCACTGTCATATAAAATAAGTGAGTGAGCCTGAAAAAAGATTGTTCTAACCTATTAATAAAGGTATAATATGTCTTGAACATATCTGCCATATACACCGTTAAAACAAATAAAGGAGTGAGCCTGTGGAAAAGTGTGTAATGTCATTAATAAAGTTCTAAAACCGAGTGTGTCTGTGTCACAGAGTCTGAAATGTTGTTGTACCCTTGCATTATACAAACAGTACTGTTTGAAAAGGTGCTGGCAACCCAGAGTTATGCAGTCCCATATAAAGTGGGTGATGGAAGTGCTAGTAGCTGTGAAACATATATACAGTCCACAATAGTCAGTTACCAGCTGGCATGAATAAGTAAACCTGGCACATGTGTAGCATGTAATTTTTCCCCAGAAATGTGAGTGTGTGTCAAGAAATGCAGGGTTCTGTACAAATCGAAGTGAAAATGTCATGTGAAAACATCTCAGAAATGTAGATAAAGAAATATAAATGCAATCAAGAAATATGTAGCAGTAACATCTGCATCCTGGACAGTTAGTATGTCAGATATATGTCAGGCATATATTGAACTAGCCAAACCCATGACACAACCTAATGTATGGTGGCAAGTGTAATAATACAGGTAGGGGATATACACTTGCAGTCACTAGGAATGTAGTGTAGACTAAAAGGTCATTATAAGATGTTAACCGAGGTTTTTTCTACACCCTACTGTATGTGCATAAACCATGCAATTCCACACCTCAATGGGTATGTGTAATCTTAAATATTTGTTGCGACATATGTCCTATTGTTCTATAAATATTTGCATTCATGTTGCTGCATGTGCCCTGTTTAAACACCACAATCATGGTGGCCTGTTGCTACCAAACATCCCTGCATGCTGTTGGAATAACCACCGTGGTTCAATATATGCATGAATTATGCTTGCTGTTCAACTGTTGTACCCTTAGTGTGTTGGGTTAATGGGAATATTATTGCATGCTGTTACAACTAATCTGGAATGCTGTTTTGCTTATGTTGTAATTAAACACACCTAATCACAGAACGTATGGGAAGGCCGGTCCCAGCGGACCCACCTGTCCCTCCTCAGCGGGCAAGTGCACCTGTCACCAGCAGTTCTGGTGCCCAGCCCAAGCTCCCCTCCTCCGTTGGTCCTGTGCCACCTTCGGGGTGGAAGCATTGCAGGGGATGGGGCTCGTCCCCCCATGCAAGCATGGGTGGAGAAGGGCCACCTGTCACCCTTCGAAGGGTCCGGGCTGTGGTGCATAGGGAGATCCAGCGTTCAGTCCGTGATCCCCTATGCCAGCTTGAGGCGAGAGTGGCGCATCTCTCAGGTGAGCCTGGCCATCCTACTCAGCCCCCAGCACAGCCACCCTCGGGGCTGTGAAGGTGCAGTGGTGACTGCCCATGGGTGGGGATCTCAGTTCCACTGTTACCATCTGTGGGCTCATGGGCTTGCGATTTCCAAACAACCTTCACCATCAATTGTGTTCACCCACCCCATGTGTCAAATTCTGCCCCTGTATGCATCTTGTTTGTCTTGTCTGTTTACCTCCCCAACCTACCTCCCCAAATATACATACATCCCCTACCTCACATTCCACTCTCACCTGAAAAAATAAATTAAAAAAAAGGGAAATCTGTTCCCACAAAAAAATTACACCCCATACATAGCTGCGCATTTCGCACACATGCCCACCGGACATGTAAACTGATAATTATAACTGGCAGTACAACATACTCTGTTGTCCTCACCCCTCTCTCAGGGTGGAAGGTTGCAAATTTCATACCAAATTACGAACATATGCACAGCTGTTGCTGGTAAAGAAATGGGCAGCTATGGGCCTTCCCTACACCCTTCCTGCACATCCCAGCTGGTTTCCCTACTGTCTTTCCCTCTTTGTGCCCCCTTTTTCACCACTTTCCTATCTCCCCATTTTCTTTTCTTTCAAAGAAATTAGCGCGGGGCTTAGCGGGAGTAAGCACTTTTAAGCAGTATTTAGCGGTGGTGCGCGAGTGTGAGCTTGTGTGCACTTAACTAAGCATCACTAAGCATCACACAAACCTGTGCAAACCCGCTTACAACTGCTTAAAAGTGCCTTAGTCACTCTATATGACAGGGCCCTTGTATTGCTCAGCAGCAAAATAAAACACACCTGTCAGTCTCGAACCCCAGACCTTGGGCTCACCAGTCTGCATGAAGTACCACTACACCACAGCAGATATACAATAACTTGGTGCTGAAACAAATATATCATGCATTACAATGAGTGAATGTAAAGGGAGAATAGGAATGGCATAACACAAATCATGTTCTGTGGCCCTTAGCCAGCAAGCGTTGTGGAATTGCATGACATGACTGTGAAAAGAGAACCAGCCATGCTAGTAGGGAATAATGTTACAGTAGCACCTTACAAACCCTACACAGTATCAGAGCAGGATAAACACTGGCATATTTGAATAGGTCAGAGGCCAGACCTCCCAATTGTGACTGGTTTACAGGGATGTCCCCGATTTGCAAACAAATGTTAGCTGTGCCCCTCAGACTCCCTGTGAAATGTAGTAACAGTAGGCAGAAAGGTGGGGAATCCCACTTAATGATAAATGTCAATAAGTGAGCGTAGACACTGCTTGCACGTCAGAAAAGGTGTAGTAATACATATGCTCAGAATCCCCCAAAGTCGCAACTGCAAAATATCTGAAATATATCACAGGTGTATCCCACTGATATGTACCTTTCCCTGAGGCTGTTTAAATATATACCTGAGAGTATCTGAGGCCTGGAAGAGTCAGAAACACACAGGCATATCAGCCTGTCTGCTGTTACACACTATGTGAACAGCTGTAGAATGAATTCCACAAGCATGCCCTTATGTAGGAGTACAACACAGAAATATCAATGGATGTAGCCATGTACTGCTAGCAACCACCTGTGACAATGCCATTATTCAAGTGCTGAAAAGATTGGTGTGGTGCACAGTCAATGAATACTAGGCTAACCTCTGTCTACCATCTGGATATGTCCACAGGTGGGAGCTACTCAGACAGATTACTAGCCTTTATAGACTTACAGGTACACAGCAACTCTGCATGTTCAGCAAGATAAACATCACACAATATTAAATAATGCACTCTGCAGTTCTGCACCCCTACCCAAAGGTACTATATACCCGTGTAGTCAGGCACAACCAAGGGTGTAGGTAGGCAGACACAGTAGTGAAATATGTCCAGTTGTCCTGAGCAGACTGTGCTAATGTCAACACAAACAAACCACAAACTGTTCAGAAGTGAGTAATGTACTAATGACAGTATAGCAGTTCACAAACAGTGCATGTGCCTGATATTCATAATTGGTAGTACAACATACTTAGTTGTCCTCACCCCTCTCTCAGGGGTGGAAGGTTTCAAATATCCCTCCTAATGTATTGCATATGCAGCTGTTGCTGGTAAAGAAATGGGCAGCTATGGGCCTTCTCCACACCCATTCTGTACATCCCGAGCTGGTTTCCCTACTGTCTTCCCCTCTTTGTGCACCCTTTATCACCACATTCCTATCTCCCCAATTACTTTTCTGTCAAAGAAATGAGCGTAGGGGTTAGCGGGAGTGAGCACATGTAAACAGTAGTAAGCGGGTTTGCTCCAGTGTACACATGGGTGCGCTTAGCTTAGCATTGCTAAGATATGATAAGCTAAGACAAGCTTAGCTTAGTATTGCTAAAATAAAATAAGCTAAGCTAAGCTTAGCTTAGCATCGCTAAGCGTCGCGCAAACCCGCGCAAACCCGCTTACAACTGCTTAAAAGTGCCTTAGTCACTCTGTATGACAGGGCCCTTGTACTGCTCAGCAGCAAAATAAAATACCCTTGTCAGTCACAAGCCCCACACCTTGTACTCACCAGTCTGCATTACGTACCACTAAGCCACAGCAGACATACAATAACTTGGTGCTGAAAGAAATATAACATGCACTACAATGAGTGAATGCAAAGGGAAAATAGGAAAGCCATAGGAATACATTGCAATAACTACTGTTGTATGCCAGTTAATTCTCTAATTCGAAAAGAAAGTGCATACTCCCATGCATCCAGTGTTAGCATTAGGAGGTGTGAGTAAACCTACACACTCAGAAGAGTGTACTGGAAGAAGCAACAGTCATGTTTCAGTACAACATGCATTTCACTGGCTACAACCCAGCTTCAGATATGAGACATATACCAACCTTCTGACTGAGACAACAGTGTCCACAGCAAACAAGCATGGTCCCCACCTTGCAAAACTGAAAGGGCTACGCCTACCTAACCTATCATTTTATAGCAGTGTTCTGAAATCACAGTGAGAACTGCAATTACCACACAGCAGGCTGCATGCAATTACTAAATGGTGAGCACCAATTGTTGCAGAGGCCATCACATGCACATGTGCAGATACCTAGAAAAGCAGCCTGTATCTGCTGTCCACACATGCAATAATATCATTGCAACAACTGGGAGAGAGAGAGAGAGAGAGCACGAGACAGACAGACGGATACAAATAGACAGTAGGAGACAGACACTGAAAACAAACTCCAACACACAGAGGAAATCAAAACCAAAAAAAAAAAAAATACAACACCTACAACGGACGGAGGTGAGGAATACAAAGGTAAGGTATGTAACAGATATGTATTTGCTGACATCCGAAAGATGTGTCTGAAGGGTACTCTACATACTGTGAATCATCCATATGTGGCAGCAGTCCATATCTATATGTACATGCACATTTGCATAGGGCAAGGGACATACTGCAACTGTTAGTGAAGGCTGGACATATGTATGTTGTTGAAGGCTGCTATGTGCACATATGTATGTAGGTTGTAGTGTGTGGCATTGCAGACAGCAAGCAGTGCCAGTATATGTCATGTGGTGATTAAATGCTGTGGGACTGAGCTACAGGCAGTGAGGCCTGCTACAGCTATACGGCCTGAGGACAGCAGAATGCATTCTGTACAATATTGTGCAATAGTATTACATAACTGTATGTCTCACAACTGTTGCATAATTGACATCCCCACCATGAAAGGTGGGCAGTATATGTGCCAATATGTGCAGCTATATGTACAGCAATGGATGTTTAGATGTATGTGTATATATACATGTATATATATATATATATATATATATATATATATATATATATATATATATGTATATATATATATATATATATATATATATATACATATAGATATATAGACATATAGATATATAGAATTATAGATATATAGATCTATATATAGATATATATGGATATATATGGATAAATATAGATAGATATATATGTATATATATATATATGTATATATATATATATATATATATATATATATATATATATATATATATATATATATATATATATATATATATATATATATATATATATATATATATGTATAGATATGTATAGATATGTATGGATATGTATGGCTATGTATAGATATGTCTAGATATGGATAGATATGTATAGATATTTATAGATATGTATAGATATGTATATATGTATGTATATATATATATATATATATATATAGAGAGAGAGAGAGAGAGAGACATGGGATCATATGTACTGTAACAGGTGCCTGTTGTCCAAGGCATGGGCTGAACACCAGTATTGATACTGCAGTGCCATACCCCATTCCAAAACACCTTACGCAGTAACTGCCACATAGGTGGTAGCCTGCCTAACACTGAAGGTGTCAGAAGGGTACACGGGACACAGGTGGACAGTAGGCTCCCCTTTGATAATCACAGTGCCACAGTAGTCATGTAATTTGTCTACGTGGAACGTGTCATCACAAAAGGTGTGTCATCAGGGGAAATATAGGTCGGTGTTCCCATCTACTCATCACAATGCCCCATGTGGTATGTACCTCACATGACAACTACAGCAAGTGGAAAGGCAACAGACATACCTAACAAAGAGTAATACTGCCCTCAAACACATGCCCTATGCAAACTGACTCACGAAACCACAGCTAGAGTGTGTTGCATACCACCCACCCAGAGGTTACCACTGCCAGATATACAGAGGTATGTCACACCCATAGCAGTCGGCCAACCACCATGACAACACCTCACAATCCCTCCGGGCTACATGGCCTAGGGCCCTAATCCTTGTCACCTCACTAAAGAGCACATGCTGGAGGTACAGGTTCCTATCCACAAATATGCCATACTCTGGACTAAACCACCCATCATTAACAAACAAGGCTCCTCATTAGCAGATGTCATACATACCCCTGCAGATAGGTAATATGCCCTGGGAGTCACCTCTGTGTATCCGGTTGATAGGAGCAAGTGAAACCACATTACATGTGTGTCAAAGGGCAGGGTAGCATATGGCTAGGCTGCTCTAGGCCCTAGGGCCAATAGCATATTACCTACCTATGACACAATGCACACACACATGCACTTAGTGCAATACCTGCTATGTGAGGTGGAATGAGTGTGACAGTGACTGTGTGCAAGGTTTGTAAAGGTGTGATAGCTTAGTTTGAGGTTGTGTCTGTCATGGTAGTTTGTGTCCTAGGTGTGAGGCCAGAGAAAGATGTGTCAGTTATTGGGATGCAGACATAGTAGGATGGCATATGCTGTGACATAGTTCCTTGTGTACGACTGTGGTGTCCCATTGTAGGCTGAAGCAATACATGTATGCTCAGTAAGTGGTACTGCTGGTGAATCCAGCTCACATATGAACTGTAGTACTACCTGAAGCTGTAGGCCTAAACAGCACAGTATGGTGTATGTTCACAGTCCCTGGTAACACTGTCTTGTGTGTTTCCTGTAGTCTGCACAGATTACAAACCTCAGGCATAGGTATCTGTAAGTAGGGGCACACAGTACTAGAAGGTATACAGGTAATGCTCATCTGTGTCGGCATACATCTGTGTGTTGTATGTATGTCTGATGTGTGTGTAATTATGCCTGTACCATGCCCGCAATCACATGTGTGTTACAGGGTATGTGTGTGTACCTAGCAACATATATACTCTGTTACAGCAGTATGCCAGCTATATTAACAACCGTGCACATAGGTAGGGGTATGACATCAAAGACTAGGGTGGTTTACTGGTAATACTGTAAATGTACATTACATTCATTGCATTGGATGACATATTACTTAATGCATTAGCTTGATATATACCCCCGGGGTGAGGTTGTGCATTGTATCCCAAACAGTGTGCCGAATACTGGTGTATACTGGTTTGTTATATGGAGTGTGGCAGGCACTGTCAGCCAGTTGTGGGCTGAGTACTGATATGTGGTATTGAACGTGTGTATCCTCTGATAGACAGATAGATGCTATATATGGCAGTTAAGTGATATCTTTACTTCATAATGTTAAGTGTGCCACATGACTTGCTCACACATATCGTTTAATTGTCTTCCAGGGTTATGGCTCATCAACATAATTCGTCGTATACAGCAGCAGAAGAGCAGGAAAGTCAGAACAGCCTGGTGCAGCACTATAACCTGCTTTTTTCCAGGGCTAGCCAGCACCAGCTTGAGCGTACTGCACTGTGGCAAGACCTTGTTCGCCGGGTAAATGACGTAGGCATGCATAACCGGACATATGAGCAGGTACGCCATCACTGCAGTGATTTTATTAGACATATCCGGTGGTATGCGTCTGATAACCATAGGCAACAGCTTGCCACAGGTAGTGGGGGCGGCCATACATCCCCCCCTCACCAGAGTGGAGGAGCGCTCCTAAGCATGGTGGCTCCTGGTCTACAGAAGCATCAACATCACACATGTGTCATCATGGAGGCCGGAGCCACCCAGCGGGATGACATGGACTGTGCAGTTAATATGCCCTAGCTGTAGACTACCGTTACCTGTATTGTTAGAATATGCATATGTGAGATGTGTACTGTGTGTTTAGCAGTTGTGCTGCCTATCGTGTGCATTACTGATATTTGGAATAGTATCCGTACACCTGTGACTGTTGACTGTTGTTCCACTGTATTTTAGCACACTCATAGTAGCAATGCCACAGTTGTGGCCACTGACAAGCTGTGTCATATTCTTGTAGGTCTCTCTGGTGTGACAGCAGGGCAGACGATACATGCTGGTGAGTGTGTTAACACTTTAATATTGGTAATGACATGTGCATGTCATAGGTGAGGTGTAGGCCATGTACACGTAACACACCTACACATAATGCATGCTGTGCATGTTTGCTGTGAGACATCAATCATCTCGGTAAAGTCAGTAGCTGCCTCAATCACATGCAATGCACAGTGCAGCAGACACACTTGTGGCAACACTGTACTGCACATGGGATATGCATAATTGCTACAGCTGTACACAACAGAACACGTTTATCATACGCAGTACACGAAACATGCTACATTTGGCATTAACACACACACACGCTGTAAGGTCACACTTCAGTATCCCACATGTCATGCACACACACATGATGTACCTCAGGGGTAGAGGCCTATCATGGGGCTGTGCAACACTCTGCAACACATAACACAGTCATGTTAGGCAATGCTCCCTATTGGGCACCTCACACAGCCATGTACAAGGTGGCTGTGTAATTGTGAACATAGCCACCACACTGCAGTTCAGGTACAGCATGCTAGGCCATGGTCTTGCACACATTAGTAGCCATGAGTGACCACAAGATGCATGTTGATGATGACACAGGGTACTACACCCCATCCAGTTACAGTGACCACAGTACTACTCATAGCAGTCATTGCTTTGCACCTTAATGTTGTGTGCATGCAAACATGCACCTATACACAATATGCATAGCATGTTGTGTGTGTGCTTAAGTATGCCAGTATACACATTATGCCCAGTAGTTGCCATCCAAACAAAGTGTCACATATATGCCCTGAAATGCTAGTGGGTGTATAGGTCACTTGACACACATTGGGTATGTGTGGTGTTTAATGTTGCAGTCGTGTAGCATGCCATGCCATGTCTGGCACCGACATATCTGCAATATGTCCCACACTCACCATAACCACTGTACACTAGCCATGTCGAGCATTGGGGTTCCTTCACGTCAACATGCACCACACATCCCATGTGTGTACATAGCATGCATGTGCTACACCCATGCTGACTATTATCTGCTATGGACACAGACACTGTACTCAGACAAGGATATCTATGTGTCACACAGATAACACATGCAGCCATGGCATGTATACTTGTGAGTGATGGTGCACAGGGCATTGCAGAGCTGATAATACCTGCACAGCAATGTTGTGTCCATGTACACATTCTGCTCCAGGGTGTAGCCAGTCACTGAACAACTACACAGTTGCATCAAAGCCATGTATACTGCCATTAAATAGGGGCGTCTACACTTGCTCTGCATGGTCTTGTGCAACACATATTCTGCACGCTGACACGTATATGGTGGTGGCTGTTTACCTTGTGATACTGACACCCACCTTCACCCACTATAGAGTATGTTTTGGATTACTGGTGTGTGTGTGTGTGTGTGTGTGTGCTGTAGTGAGGAGTGTATTAGTGTTCATGTGTTCATGTGTGCACGTGTTCATGTTTGCACGTGTTCATGTGTGCATGTGTGCATGTGTATGTGTGCATGTTTGCACGTGTACATGTTTTCACGTGTTCCTGTGTGCATGTGTTCATGTGTGCACGTGTTCCTGTGTGCATGTGTTCATGTGTGCATGTGTGCATGTGTTCATGTGTGCATGTGTGCATGTGTGCATGTGTTCATGTGCAGACCATAAAGTGTGTTTCCTGTCTTCCTCTCACAGGTGCAGACTTAGGGCTGGCTACAAGCAGCAGGGAACCTGAAGCCACTGCCACAAATAGTGGTGATGATGAGACATGTAATTTGGCACAGGAAGGTTTGACAGGGTCTGTCATTGGTCCGCCAATCAACAGGACACAGTGTTCAACCCCATCTATGTGCACACTCATACTGTCAATACATCCCTCACCACCAATGGTCATAGGCGAAGGACAGCATACAGTTGGCATTGACCAGGAGAGTGTGGTATCCATGGCACTTGCATCCCCTCACAGCAGCCATAGCTGTATTCCTGGAATGGTACCACATAGGCAGAGGTCCAGGGGTTCTCGGGGGAGCACTGCTGGTCATATTGCCCCTGGCAGGCGTGCCTTCACAGGTCTTACAACATCCAGTATGTTCCGGGCTGTAATGCAGTCTCAGGCATGTATGGAATGGTACACCAGGCAGGGACTTAGGGCGCAGAGGGCACATTACACCGCTATCAATGACAGCATCCGTGACCTTGCCGGTGCCATCCTGACTTACACTGAGGTTATTGATAGACGTTGGGGGGAGACATTAGATGCCCTCCACAATATGTCTTCCATGAGCTAGGACCGTGCAGGACGGTTGTGACGTCGATGCGGATGCATGCCAGCAACAGCAACAGCTGGCAGTGGTCGCAGACGGCCCACAGTTCACAGCCACGCCCATAGTGGCAGTACCAGCCCCAGCAATGCTGGGTCTGGCCTGCCCATTGAATGTCCCAGTAGACCACGTGCACGTGGCTCTGGCCAGTCCCAGCAGGGACATGGGTCCAGTCATCATACCTCTGCCTCTGATGATAGTACCCAGTCAGGGTATGTACCTGATACTGTCCGTAGCACCCCTGCCAGGCACAGGTACTGTGTCCATGGCCGGAGACAGTGATCTGTACAGCTTAGCAGGTACGTATATGGCAGCCACATGGTGGAGCTGTGTGCATGCAGACACACACACATTAAACAAACAACTAGGGCTCACACATACACACACACATTACATCAACATTGGCCCATGCTGTACTGTTGTCCCTCACACACACACACACACACACACACACACACACACACACACACACACACACACACACAGACATGTCGATTGGATGGGTCAATGTCAGACTCTGGCAAACAACAAAATGCCCTGTGCATATGATGATACCTGTGTCACCTACTGTCATCTGTAACATTGACGGAGGAACAGGATAATGTGATGATGCACAGGGTGACACTATAGCAGTGTAGCAATATTAGCAAGCTGTCAACAGGAAAGTGTAATGACATCCTTGTAGGTATATCTGAGCAGACATTATGCATCAAAGCTCTGATCATCAATGTAGCATTGTTTACACCACTGTTAGGTCTGAGTATGTATTGTCCACCCATGTGCCACTTGGCTGAAGTGTAATGTGTTGCCAGCATGTGTTAGTGAGTGGACAGTACGTGTGTGATGTGTGCAGTACAGATTAGCAAGTGGACATCTGTGAACATGGTGGGTGTGCACTGTCTGCATGTACGTGCATAGTGGACACATGGGACATGTGGCATACCCTGTTGTACACATTGTTAACATCTCATAGTATCTTTCAATGGACAGTATGCATTCTACTACAGTTATGTACCAACATGGGTAGACATGTGTGTATGACATGGGTTGACACTATGCTGTGGGTGATACTGTCAATATCTGTGAATGATTTGCGGTCTGGTAGTATACACAACCTCAACAGCATGAATATAAGCAATCATTGGATGATGTCCTGACAAATGACACACAGTCGTAGGGAACTCAGTAACAGTTGGATCCTTCCGGTGCTACACTATAACACTGACCAGTGGTAATGACCGCCACCCATTCCTGTGACCACACCTGTTTGGCATATAGCCCCCTTAGGAACATGGAAACACACTAGGGATGTATCCATCCATATCTGGAAATGCATGCATTGGCCTACAATGCATTCTCTGGATGGGATGCATATCCTACACAAGGGTTTAATACAGACAGATACCTGTTGTCTGATACATGCTGTATAGCAGTAAGCCGACTATGGCATAGTCATCCACATACATACTATCCCATCAGTACCACACAGGTGGTAACCCTCAACATGTATGTTGGGTACCAATCTGTACATATGGCCACATGTTATGTCATGTGTCCCTTAGTATCCACATATCCAAAGGTATTGTGGAGTCCCAAGGTGTATCACATAAGACATTAGAGGCCTGAATGCATATCCACAAGGCAGTTGTACACCTTCAAAGACTGTCCATTATTGGCAGTCATTGTTGTGCATGAACATGTCTGACATATACCCCAGGCATATACCCTCACTCATACTACTCTTAGGTAACTGTCATGGGTGTGTGTGGCAGATGACCTTGGCCACAGATCACTACAGTGGATGGCCTTGTCACATACATACATATGTGACCTATGATCTGAGAAGCAGCAGCACAACCTGCAATGGAAACAAATGTATTCATGTAGTATGCAGGCTTCACACCTATGTACTGATTGAGGGGACATGTACACATATATTTTTGCACCGCAGATACCTGCTGTGTGCAATGCATTTACTGTTACAATCATAATATGTCATACCATATTAAAAGCAAAATCCACACTGCATTGACCAACAGTGACACACACAGTCAGCATTTGCAGGATTCAAACCCCTACCTAACTATGTTATGATACTAGAGAGAGATGCATTAACACGGTACGCTATTTGCTTTACTGGGTGGTTTCACTTCTCCTGCTGTATTTATAGGATGGTGACATCATCAGTCTTTCCAAAGAGGAATGTACCTCTTTCAGTGTGTTTTCCCAGTCTCCAAAAAGGGCACTCCTTTCAAAGACAATTGCACACATACACACACCCCACCCACACACAGTCAGCATTTCCAGGATTCAAATCTCTACCTAACTATGTTATGATACTAGAGATTGATGCATTAACACAGCATGCTATTTGCTTTACTGGGTGGTTTCACTTCTCCTGCTGTATTTATAGGATGGTGACATCATCAGTCTTTCCAAAGAGGAATGTACCTCTTTCAGTGTGTTTTCCCAGTCTCCAAAAAGTGCACTCCTTTCAAAGATAATTGCACACATACACCCCACTCACACACAGTCAGCATTTGCAGGATTCAAACCCCTACCCTAACTATGTTACGATACTAGAGAGAGATGCATTAACACTGCACGCTATTTGCTTTACTGGGTGGTTTTACTTCTCCTGTTGTATTTATAGGATGGTGACATCATCAGTCTTTCCCAAGAGGAATGTACCGCTTTCAGTGTATTTTCCCAGTCTCCAATAAGGGCACTCCTTTTAAAGACAATTGCACACATACACACACCCCACTCACACACAGTCAGCATTTTCAGGATTCAAACCCCTACCTAACTATGTTATGATACTAGAGAGAGATGCATTAACACAGCACACTATTTGCTTTACTGGGTGGTTTCACTTCTCCTGCTGTGTTTATAGGATGGTAACATCATCAGACTGGACATGGTAATGTGTGTACAGTTTGTTTTATGTCATTCCAGGAATGGTCCATGTGGGTCGTCGGGTGTCAACAGCTTGAACAGGAACTCATAATCCTTACTTTGTGTGATCTATCCGTGGACACATTGACATTCCTTCATATGTCAACACATATTTATGCACAGCTTGTTGGTTTTGTGGGTACTACATGTGTCTGGGATGTTGATAACGGGCTATTCAATGTCTATGTGAGACATGTGTAGCTGTGTTCAGTGATGTATGTCCTGGGTGGCTGCCTTGCAAACAGTCTAGCATGTTTGGGAACCATGATCCGCACATGAACATACCACAGTTAGTGGGGCTGTGTGTATATCAGCTTCCAATAGCTCTGTTTATGACTTCAACCATGATGGACTACATAGCCTTGCAGATCAGACTTCATAGGCGTACTGAACTGTACTTACCATGGTGTGTTGTGCACCAACACTTGTGTGGAGTGCCATATGTTGCTGTAACACATTCAACGGTTCCACATCCTGTGTAGGGGGGAGGCTCAGCTGACTGTTCAGGTGCAGGATCTGTTTGTTCTGTAGTTTATGCATGACACATATTGTGAATCAATGTATTCCACTTGCTGCCATGCTTTTGGCATTGGGGGTAGCTGTTCATCCATTCTACATGTGATATCTCCTGGTATGTTGATATGGACTATCATCAGTGGGAGGTGGGTCTGTATATATGAG
Organism: Protopterus annectens; assembly: GCF_019279795.1. NCBI lineage: Eukaryota > Metazoa > Chordata > Ceratodontiformes > Protopteridae > Protopterus > Protopterus annectens. The sequence goes on along the minus strand of NC_056735.1, from coordinate 595,087,336 downwards.
CCTGTCTGTCAGGATGTCGGCATTGTCAGTCAGGTACAGTTGGCCCTGACTCAGGACATATATGGATGTACATTGCTATATATGACATAGCTGTCGGAGGTGTCATGATTCAGTCTGGACTCCTTCTCAGCTACTCTTTACAGAACACCAATGAACCTGAGCACTAATCCCTGTTATACTCTTTTACACACTTGACACCCTGCTGATCCTTTGTGATCTGGCTACAGTGTATGTCATCATAATATCCTGGCATGTCCAGGGGTCGGTTTTGTGTGTACTCTCCAGTCCAGCTGGTGAATATTGTGATGCTGACACAATGTCACATCTGCCTCATGTACACAGACAACCCTCTCCTCCTCCAGACAAACTCAGCTATATGTGTGAGATGCACCTATAGAGACATACAGGGTGCTGAACTCTCTCGACCCATGACTGGCACAGTCTATCAGGTGGTGAAGGTAACCACACACAACACATATCAGTCTCACATATCCTCTGGCGACAGCACTCAAACCACATTATCACACATAGACATACTCGGATGCTGTGAATTAACTCTGCCTAAGCAGCAGAGACCTCCACAGCAGGCACACACACAACTGCTACCCCACTACAATACCCACATATCACATAGTTCACAATGTCAATGTGCCACACATTCACTGCCCTCCAGGCTAGACAACTCACCTAGTACACTTGTAATAGTCTACACTTATTGTCAGACACACTGACGTACCACTCACCAGCCCAAACATGGGAATAGTCACTTTGGGCTGTCTGTCGGGTGCCAGGATCTGCCACATAACACATGCAGTCAGGTCACTCCAAAACAAGTACAGGACTGGCACCATCATTGTCCATGCTGGTGCATAAAACATCAGACGTTACTCCCTGGACCACATGACATGGTACATGGAGGAACACTCTGATCATGTAGCCCAGGCTAGTATTACCCTGACCTTGTCTAGCATCTTACACCCACCAATTATGATGTCAAAGTATACAGACAAACATATCATGTTTAACAGTTGGCTAACAAATTGGTGTCATTCATAGGGGATGCAGTGTCTGTCAGCCTGTGGTGACATGCTCAACATGCCACGTAGCTTCAGTATGGACAGCTTGCACCTGTCACACTTGGACCTTCGAATGCTGGCTAAGGCTCTTGCTACCACCATAGTGCATTTGTTGAGCAGGGCTCAATAGACAAACCCACCTCCATAGACATTACAGGTTATATGACACTAAGGGTAATGCTGCTCAACACCAGATGTGTTACCCTCCTATTGCGGCCACTCAGGACTCTCCTCAGTATGGAGGATAGCGATATCTTTACACTAACAGATGCCTAGTTCAGGCTCACATATGCACACCTGCACTACCAGGTTATGTTTCATACCATGCTTTCTGGACGCAGGACTTGGAACGGACAACACAACTAGGGGGAGTATCCATATACATCACAGATACACACACCTCCGGGTTAGTAGCACTGCACAAAGCATCACAGACCATACATATACAACTACCATTGTGCAGAACTGCCTTTCAGTTTGTTGCCAGCTACTGACCACCCTCCCATACTCAGGAACCACACTCGGCATTCCTTGAAACAGTGGGGAATATGGAGGTCTCCACAAACAACATTATATTGGGTGACTTCAAATACACTAATATTGACTGGGGATACTACTCAAGCCCCAACACCCTCACCCTACAGTCACTACAATTTGTTAATTCATATGCTATGGCACAACCAGTCACCACAGCCACAAGGGGGAATACATATTGGACCTGATTATCACCAACATGGGGACTCTATGTTCCACACCAGCGATATACCCCTCATTGGTAAGGTCAGAACATACATATATCTCACTGGACATACATATACCCTCCACACACCCATCCTGGGTATTCTTGGTGAACTTCTCATGAGCCAACATCTCACTTCACCAAAGCAAGGTGGTATCCTTCAGAGACCCTGAGACAGTGGCAAATAAGGCTCCGACTGCTGAATCCTTTACATACACATTCTATGGACACCTATTGGACTTCATGGATTGTGCTATCCCAAATAACAACATGACTCACTCCTCTAATGGCAGGGGACCTATCTGGTAGACCCCAGCCATTACTAAGATGTTCAATGTCAGGAGGAAGCTACTACATGATAGAGCACAATCCCAGACAGAGAAAGCATCTGTGATCTGTACTAGCAGACAGCTACAATCACTCATGAACTTATCTAAGGGCTGCTTCTCACAGACAATTGCACCAGACACATAGGACTGTAACAAGGCCTTCTTCAGTTATGTCAGGAACCTGGGTGGACACTCACTGATATGCTGTGTGTTACTGCATACTGACTAAACTTACCCTGAACCCACTGGCATTGCCAACATCCTGGCAAACATGTTCAGTGCAGATGTCTTCCCCCCATCCCCCCTAGGGAGCAACTATCCATCCCAACAGAGTGTAACCTCCCTGACATCACACAGTAACAAGTGAGTGCTGCCCTCCCCAAAGCATACATCACAGCATCAATGGGACCAGATGGTATGCCAGCATGCATCTTACATGAGCTTCATGACAGACGTAACCCTCACATTACATCACTGTGCAATATCGGAGTTACTACAGGATATGTACCCACGGAATGGCGTACAGCGACAGTGGTCCCATTACACAGAGTTGATGCCACAACAGACCACAGACAATATTGCCCTATAAGCCTAACTAGCCTGTTTTGCAACACTATGGAGCATATTGTCATGGGTCTCTTACACATACATATCGGGAACCTACAGATACTGTGTCCTACACATTTCAGTGTTGTTGTGGGCAGATCTTGCCTCTTGAACATGTTTGTATTCTTTACACAGTTAACAGGTCCATCGACATAGGGACAGTTGTGCACACAGCCTACCTGAACCTTGCAAACCCCTTCCACACAATAACCCACTGGGCCATTATGCATAGGCTCACCAGCGTCGATATGGACACATATCTCACATGGTGGATTGCTACCTGGATCAGGGTTAGCACCCACATGGTCAGAATTGCAGGTGCCATTTCTGACTATACACCAGTTACACGTGGCATTCCATATGGCTCAGTCCTGGGACATCTCTTGTTCAGTATATATTTGTCTGACATACAGGCTACCACATGGAGAATATGGCTGACCTTGTTCGCACTTGACTGCAAACTCGGTGCCATAATTAACTCTCCAGCTGCCACATACATACTCAAACAGGGTTTCACAGAGATGGATGACTGGTGCCTGAGCCATGGCCTACAGCTAAATGCCATTGGTTGCATAGTCATCCCCTTTCAGAATAGCAACATGACCACACATTACCACATTGGTAGTACTCCATTACATACAGTGGGAGTTGTTAGGTGATTGGGGACATGACTTTTTTGTACTGTCGCCTTTGACATTCACGTTGCCAAAGTGGTTGGACAGACCTTCTATATAAGCCACCTTATACCATATGGTTTCACATGTAGATCGAGTGAGATCATTGTGCCCCTATACTCATCACAACCATGCTTGGTTACAATGCCACGTTTGGGGTGTACCTTACCCAACACCTGCAGCAACTGTACTGGCCACAGAAGTTCCTCACCAGGCAGATGTAGGGACTCACACGGATGACCTGCTCAGTTCAGATGCAGTAACGCCAGCTATACTCGGTCACTTACCACCTACTAGGATATGATGTGTGCCTGTTGTTTACGGAAATACCCAACCCAGAATTACTGGACATGCTCCACCTCAGGATATCTGACTCCCTTGGAGCTACACACTCCAGGGACATATACCTCAGCACAGATGTTAATTGGACATACTGGAGGGACAGATTCTTATCCCACGGCCTCCACTCACTCCGGATTGTGATCACAGTTTCACATAGGCAGAGCCACCCACTGACCACCTACAGGGGACATCTTGATGGCTGTATGGGTGATCGTATGTTTACCCATGGGATATTTTGTGTGTCCCTGTTAGACAGAGGCACACTAGCCTAGACGTACATGGGCTATCTTGTGTGACCTACTATTCACTGGCACAGTGTAGTAATCTGACAGGGTTGCAAAAGCCAAACACACTCTGGCTAGGCTTGTACATGCCCTAGGGCAGATAGCCTAGTATCGACCTCTGAACCTATACTTATGTTCGGAATGCACAATAGTTATTGCTGATACTGTTTGCAGGTCTTTATCGACTTTGCTTTCCCAGTTTCTATGAACAACTTAGGTATCTGCTGAACATATTTGATTATGACAAGGTTCCACTATATTATATATGTGTCTGTTGTCATGTAACTGTGTGCACAGGGTGGATTGCTGGATAGTGAGAGGTTCCTGGGTTTACGCATGCAACTGCCTGATATGTGTGGCCCACTGCTGTACTCAGACATAGCCTAAGTGTGTGAGCATGCCCAGTTCAGGCTTTCCATGTTTTGTTGCCTGACATTTGTCTCATATATTCAAGTATGTGAGCATGCCCAGTGTGACCTTTCAGTATGTTGCGAACTGAGGTCCACTACATTTGTGGATGTGTGTGAACATGCCCAATATTAACATTTATACTGTGTGTGTGTGTGTTGGAAGTTAAGTTCTGTTCTTACTGCAGGACTAACCTTTGTGTCATACCTCAACAGGGATTATGCTGTGCCTGCAGGTTTTCCATGATATACTTTGCATAGACCTATCAACATTCCTTCATACTGGCTGACCACTGCAATACTGTCATGGTTTAGTGGTTTAGTACTTTAACTATAGTGCACAGTATCCTGGGTTCGAGGCCCATCACTGCTTTATATTTTCATACTGAGCAGACCAAACTGCTTAAGGGCCAGTTAAGCAAATATGAGCATGTTGGCTTTTGTTCAGCTATGTCCTACTTAGACCAGGCTTGTCCAACATTGCTGAATATTCACCAACTTTGCTGGACGTTGCCCAATATTACTCAACATTGACCACAGTTGCACTAGTTGGTGTGTGCGATTCTGTTTGCAGAAACTACATTGTGGTAAATGCTGTTTAGCACTGCTTTACATTGCTTAACACATGGCAATCATGCCTCAGGTGGTGCTGCAGGGCTGCCTATGTCGGATGCACATACTACACTCCCTGTACATGTTTGAAAGCAGGTTGTGTCAACTTAGGCATCCCTTTTACTATATGTGCGAGTCAGAGAGAGGTATCATTTCCAGAGTTCCTACTGAGCCAGTGTATGAGCTATGCATTGCCTCTTTGCCAAGGCCAAAGCATACTGGGCACGCCTCCTTCTGCCTACTGGGGCAGGCTCAGGTTGTTTCTCCTCCGAGTCACCCTGTGCCTGTGCAGGCTTTGGCAGTGGTGGGGGGCTGTTTGGCCCTGCCCCATGCTGGTCCTGCTGCAGCTGTTTTTGCAGGATCATGTTATGTAGCATAGCACATACCATGACAATTTTGGTACATGTTGTTGGTGAGTACTGCAAGGCTCCACCAGATGTGTCCAGGCACCGGAACCGTGACTTGAGCAGCCCAAACACACGCTCAATTACATTTCATGTTTGTGCGTGTGCCTCATTATGGCGTTCCTGTTCATGTGTGTGTGCGTTTCTGATGGGTGTCATCAGCCATGGCTCCAGTGCATAGCCAGCATCTCCCACTAGGTGACAATGCGGGATGTCCTCATTGGCAAATGTCTGGTACAGCTGCGTCAGATGCCAGATATGGGAATCATGGTAGCTTCCAGGGCAGCCAGCACACACATTCAGTATTATGCCATGGGCATCACACACAACCTGGCAGTTGATGGAGGGGAAGCCCTTGCGGTTGAAGTAGACCCGACCCCGCTCACCGGCTGGTGCTTTGATGCATATGTGCGTGTAGTCTATTGCACCCACTACCTCATGGTATTCCGCTACTTGCTGGAAGAGACACATATTGTTGGCCAATACCTCACGGGAATTGGGGAAATATACATGATCACCGACATGTGCTGACATGGCATCCAGGAACTGGTGCAGTACCCTGGATGCTGATGCCTGTGATATCCCCATCATATCACCAGTTTGTCTCTGGACGGTACCTGTTGCTAATATTCTTAGGCCAACACATACCTTGGTTTCCACTGGGATTGGTACCCCTCTGTTGGTTCTGTGTGAGAGGCGTGGCCTGCACAGCTCAACAATTTGCTGCAGGAGGTCTCTGTCCACTCTATAGCACTCCACTATCTCCTGCTCATGTAGCCCCTGGTAGGTTACCCTGGGCCTGTACACTCTTCTCCGTCTCCTCACTGTGGGTTGTCCAGCAGCATTTCCATTGTCACCACCCTCAGCATGTTGCATATGTCACCTTATAACAGCAATGGCAGCCCCTAACATTTCTTTGTCTCAGTAAAGCTTTTTCAGTTTTCACTTCTATTAGCTTACTGCAGTGTCTCTTGTGAGAAACATTATGGACTGTTGTTTGCAGAGTTTTAAGTGCTAGGCTGGGCTGGGCTAGTATACTGCCTGTGTAATTGCCTGATTCTGATTGTTTTCACCTGCTAGCTCTGCTAGTACTCCCTGGTAGCTTCTTACTATTTGTTGTGCTTCCTATTTCCTTTCAGTTTCCTCAGGGAGGCAGCGCCACGCACACAAGCGCAAACACGCTCACAGCAGCTCACATGCGCGCACACAAGCTTACACGGACTACAACTTGCTTATTCGGATTAAAACATGCGCACACCATTGTTAACACACTTACAACACTTTAAACTGCCTTTTACATGCTTACTCCGGCTTAAAAGCACACACTCAAGCTTACACGCGTGCACACTGTCTTACTCGGGTTTACAGGCATGCACATGCGTGCATACCCGCTCAGCAAGAAACTTTGGTGTTATTCATGGCATACATCTTCCATTTCTTGACTTTACCTAGCCTACCTGTTGACACACCTCTTTCAATGATGTGTAAATGACAGCTGACACATGCCACTCTGCTCCAATGAGCTTCCCTTCTTTCATACATACCCCACTCATGATGTTACCTATCTTCTACTCTGTTACTCCCCTTGTCCTACTCCTACACTCCACTGACTGTGCTCATTTGCTATGTAAACCTGCAATTCACTATACTAACCCTACTTTGCATAGGATTGCCTACTAATGCTTGGTTACATCTCTTAGACTGTGCTTCCCCCTTAGCAACCTCTACTTGGTGGACATGTTGTCTTCAGCCTGCCATTCCCTTGCATTGTAAATTAACAATTTACATGAAATCCACATTTGTGGGTTTTAATTTTTATTTTTCTGTTTTTTAGAGTGCAGCCCATTTGCGTGGCACTGTGCTACGCTTAAACATCGGAAATTGGAGAGAGAAAAAAAATATTTTTTTTTTCTTATTGCATTGGGAAACATTGCCATTGGCTGTATATTTGGCCATTGGCATGCTTCCTGCACTGGATGTAACCTTTATTTGGAGCTGTCATGGCTCCGTTTTGCTATTTGCAGAATGGTACTCAGTTGTCAACTGAGTACATTTCTGCAGATAACACTGCTCTTACTCGGACAGGTTTGGGTTTCCTGAATCACAAATCTACCTCATTTGCATGCCTTTCACCTGCAGTTGAGGTAATTTGCATAACCCGGCCCTGTCCGTGTAAGAGCCATTTTAGGAGCTCTCTTGCATGCCCCTGCAGGCTGTTCCTGGATCGCTCGTCGGACATGATGGCTGCATAGAGTCTTACTCTGCTCTTAGACTCCATGCAAGCCATCATGAATCCAGCCCAGTATGTTTTAGATTTGCTCATGCTTTGTTTAAAACACAATATTTTTGAGTTTAATGGTAATTTGTGCAGACAGTTGCAGGGCACAGCCATGGGGGCAGCATTTGCCCCCATCTGTGCTAACATATACATGGGCCTCTTTGAGAGTGTGCCAATATATGGGAATGGATTTTATGTAACATACGTAGTGAAATATTTTTGCTTCATAGATTATTTGATTTTTATTTGTAAGGGGTAAAGTGGAAAAGCTTGTAGCAAGCCTGCATGAAAATAGATTTGGGATTAGCTTTGATGGCTTGTAAGCTTGAAAGAAAGTTAATTATTTGGATATTACTGTAGAAGGGACATCTCAAGGAAGTTTAAGGACAAGGATACATAGGAAATTCAAACAATCGGATCATATTTTGCATGGACAAAGCTGCCATCCACCACACATAATAAAATCTATACCATATGGTGAGATTTTAAGAGTTAAATGACTATGTAATAGTAAGGAGGAATTTAAACAAGAAGTGAATAAAAACTTTAACAAGTTTTGTGAAAGGGTGTATGATGAAAAAGTTGTGAGAGAAGGAATGGTTAAGATGAATAAGAGCAACAGTAAAGGTATTAATAAAAATAGGGGGGTAGTGTAATTAGGTATTCATATAACAAGGAACATGAACAGGAATATATATATGTTGTCTCTCCATATACTCTTTTCACTGAAAACTTGACAAATTTGGTTAAATACAATGGGGGCTAAATACCCCACCCATTCCTGTGACCACACCTGTTTGGCATATAGCCCCTTAGGTACAGGGAAAACACACTAGGGATGTATCCATCCATATCTGGAAATGCATGCATTGGCCTACAATGCATTCTCTGGATGGGATGCATATCCTACACAAGGGTTTAATACAGACAGATACCTGTTGTCTGATACATGCTGTATAGCAGTAAGCCGACTATGGCATAGTCATCCACATACATACTATCCCATCAGTACCACACAGGTGGTAGCCCTCAACATGTATGTTGGGTACCAGTCTGTACATATGGCCACATGTTATGTCATGTGTCCCTTAGTATCCACATATCCAAAGGTATTGTGGAGTCCCAAGGTGTATCACATAAGACATTAGAGGCCTGAATGCATATCCACAAGGCAGTTGTACACCTTCAAAGACTGTCCATTATTGGCAGTCATTGTTGTGCATGAACATGTCTGACATATACCCCAGGCATATACCCTCACTCATACTACTCTTAGGTAACTGTCATGGGTGTGTGTGGCACAGATGACCTTGGCCACAGATCACTACAGTGGATGGCCTTGTCACATACATACATATGTGACCTATGATCTGAGAAGCAGCAGCACAACCTGCAATGGAAACAAATGTATTCATGTAGTATGCAGGCTTCACACCTATGTACTGATTGAGGGGACATGTACACATATATTTTTGCACCGCAGATACCTGATGTGTGCAATGCACTTAGTTGCAATCATAATATGTCATACCATAGTAAAAGCAAAATCCACACTGCATTGACCAACAGTGACACACACACAGTCAGCATTTCCACGATTCAAACCCCTACCTAACTATGTTATGATACTAGAGAGAGATGCATTAACACGGCACGCTATTTGCTTTACTGGGTGGTTTCACTTCTCCTGCTGTATTTATAGGATGGTGACATCATCAGTCTTTCCAAAGAGGAATGTACCTCTTTCAGTGTGTTTTCCCAGTCTCCAAAAAGGCCACTCCTTTCAAAGACAATTGCACACATACACACACCCCACCCACACACAGTCAGCATTTCCAGGATTCAAATCTCTACCTAACTATGTTATGATACTAGAGATTTATGCATTAACACAGCATGCTATTTGCTTTACTGGGTGGTTTCACTTCTCCTGCTGTATTTATAGGATGGTGACATCATCAGTCTTTCCAAAGAGGAATGTACCTCTTTCAGTGTGTTTTCCCAGTCTCCAAAAAGTGCACTCCTTTCAAAGATAATTGCACACATACACCCCACTCACACACAGTCAGCATTTGCAGGATTCAAACCCCTACCCTAACTATGTTACGATACTAGAGAGAGATGCATTAACACTGCACGCTATTTGCTTTACTGGGTGGTTTTACTTCTCCTGTTGTATTTATAGGATGGTGACATCATCAGTCTTTCCCAAGAGGAATGTACCGCTTTCAGTGTATTTTCCCAGTCTCCAAAAAAGGGCACTCCTTTCAAAGAGAATTGCATACATACACACACCCCACTCACACACAGTCAGCATTTGCAGGATTCAAACCCCTACCTAACTATGTTATTATACTAGAGAGAGATGCATTAACACAGCACACTATTTGCTTTATAGGCTTGTTTCCCCTTCTCCTGCTGTATTTATAGCATGGTAGCATCATCAGACTGGACATGGTAATGTGTGTATACTTTGTTTTATGCCATTCCAGGAATGGTCCATGTGGGTCAGCAGGTGTAAAGAGCTTGAACAGGAACTCATAATCCTTACCTTGTGTGATCTATCTGTGGACACATTGACATTCCTTCATATGTCAACACATATTTATGCACAGCTTGTTGGTTTTGTGGGTACTACATGTGTCTGGGATGTTGATAAAGGGCTATTCAAAGTCTATGTGAGACATGTGTAGCTGTGTTCAGTGATGTATGTCCTGGGTGGCTGCCTTGCAAACAGTCTAGCATGTTTGGGAACCATGATCCGAAATGAACATACCACAGTTAGTGGGTGTGTGTATTCAGCTCCCAATAGCTCTGTTTATGACTTCAACCATGATGGACTCCATGACCTTGCAGATCAGACTTCATAGGCGTACTGGACTGTACTTCCCATGGTGTGTTGTGCACCAACACTTGTGTGGAGTGCCATATGTTGCTGTAACACATTCAACGGTTCCACATCCTGTGTAGGGGAGGAGGCTCAGCTGACTGTTCAGGTGCAGGATCTGTTTGTTCTGTAGTTTATGCATGACACATATTGGGAATCAATGTATTCCACTTGCTGCCATGCTTTTGGCATTGGGGTAGCTGTTCTTCCATTCTACATGTGATATCTCCTGGTATGATGATATGGACTATCATCAGTGGGAGGTGGGTATGTATATATAGGCCTGTCTGTCAGGATGTCGGCATTGTCAGTCAGGTACAGTTGGCCCTGACTCAGGACATATATGGTGTACATTGCTATTTATGACATAGCTGGGAGGTGTCATGATTCAGTCTGGACTCCTTCTCAGCTACTCTTTACAAAACACCAATGAACCTGAGCACTAATCCCTGTTATACTCTTTACACACTTAACACCCTACTGATCCTTTGTGATCAGGCTACAGAGTATGTCATCATAATATCCTGGCATGTCCAGGGGTCGGTTTTGTGATCTCCAGTCCAGCTGGTGAATATTGTGATGTTGACACAATGTCACATCTGCCTCATGTACACAAACAACCCTCTCCTCCTCCAGACAAACTCAGATATATGTGTGAGATGCACCTATAGAGACATGCAGGGTGCTGAACTCTCTGACCCATGACTGGCACAGTCAATCAGGTGGTGAAGGTAACCACACACACCACATATCAGTCTCACATATCCTCTGGCGACAGCACTCAAACCACATTATCACACATAGACATACTCGGATGCTGTAATGTAACTCTGCCTAAGCAGCAGAGACCTCCACAGCAGGCACACACACAACTGCTACCCCACTACAATACCCACATATCACATAGTTCACAATGTCAGTGTGCCACACAGTCACTGCCCTCCAGGCTAAACAACACACCTAATACACTTGTAATAGGCACACTTATTGTCAGACACACTGACGTACCACTCACCAGCCCAAACAAGGTAATAGTCACTTTGGGCTGTCTGTCGGGTGCCAGGATCTGCCACATAACACATGCAGTCAGGTCACTCCAAACAAGTACAGGACTGGCACCATCATTGTCCATGCTGGTGCATAAAACCTCAGACGTTACTCCCTGGACCACATGACATGATACATGGAGGAACACTCTGATCATGTAGCCCAGGCCAGTATGACCCTGAACTTGTCTAGCATCTTACACCCACCAATTATGATGTCACAGTATACAGACAAACATATCATGTTTAACAGTTGGCTAACAAATTGGTGTCATTCATAGGGGATACAGTGTCTGTCAGCCTGTGGTGACATGCTCAGCATGCCACGTAGCTTCAGTATGGACAGCTTGCACCTGTCACCCATGGACTTTCGAATGCTGGCTAAGGCTCTTGATACCACCATAGTGCTTTGTTAGCAGGGCTCAAAGACAAACCCACCTCCATAGACATTACAGGTTAAATGACACTAAGGGTAATGCTGCTCAACACCAGATGTGTTACCTCTCATATTGCCACTCAGGACTCTCCTCAGTATGGAGGATAGCGATATCTGTGCACTAACAGATGCCTAGTTCAGGCTACATATGCACACCAGCACTACCAGGTTATGTTTCATACCATGCTTTCTGACACAGACTTGGAACAGACAACACAACTAGATACCCCTCACAATAAACCCCCGGGTTTTACAGCCAAACACCAACCAACAATTCAAATAATTTGAAAGCCTTTTATTTGTTGCCCACACCCCCCCCCAAAGGAAACATGGCTTCCTAAAAATGGGGGTTAAGGTCCCACAAAACCTTTAAATTGGGGGATTTAAAAACAATATTACGGGGACTACTAACCCCAAACCCCACCCACTTAAAATTTGTTAATTCTATGCACACAAACCCCCCAAAAAAACCCAAAGGGAAAAAATTATTTTTGGAAACCTGATCACAAAACCAACAT